>NW_015505234.1:4561917-4610291 GCF_001515645.1 Sinocyclocheilus grahami | reverse complement strand
TCGTGTTACACCTGTTTCACACATACTCAGTTTGCAGTGCGTATGTGGTGCGTATTTTTTTCTGCATCCATGTTAACAGATTAGAGCAGGGCTATATAATTAGCTTAATTTGAGGGCCGAATTATCAAACTGAAAATTTGAACGGGGGGCCAAGGAGGTGGGGGCTGTCCCGATCTCTTTCTGGGGGGACCTATAAAATTAGAAATTAAATTGAAATCGGAAACATTAGTGCTTTCTGTCAATCGATTAAAATAAATTTAATCACACATTTTTCTGTAATTAATCATGATTAATCGTATATTTATAGTCAATTTCACATTGAACCTCCACAGGAATGTAGAAACAACATAAAGATAGTATATTTTAAATGTCAAGTCAAGTCACCTTTATTTATATAGCGCTTTTAACAATACAGATTGTGACAAAGCAACTGAACAGCATTAATTAGGAAAATAGTGTCAATAATGCAAAATGACAATAGTAAACACTCATTTTTCAGTTAAAGACAGTTCATCATTGAATTCAGTGATGTCAACATCCAGCTCAGTTTAAATAATATCTTTGCAATCATGTCAACGATAACGCTGGAAATGAAGTGTCCCCAACTAAGCAAGCCAGAGGCGACAGCGGCAAGGAACCAAAACTCCACCAGTGACAGAATGGAGAAAAAACCTTGGGAGAAACCAGGCTGGGGGGGGGGGGGGCAGTTCTCCTCTGACCAGACAAAACCAGCAGTTCAATTCCAGGCTGCAGCAATGTCACATTGTGCAGAGGACTCATTCTGGTTCCTGTGGTCTTGTAATTACTAATTAATGACAGAATTTTCATTTTTGGGTGAACTATAGGCTAGCTTATACCTTTCGTAGCAGCAAGTTGGGGCCCCTAGAGCAGTTAGCTAACCTTCAACTTTTGTTTTAGACAAAAGACTAAAGGTTTTTTTTTTATGTGTAATTCAATAATCAAAAATGATAATACTTTTATTTAGTTTATTAAGTTTAATTTCCTTTAGCGCACTCTGACCAAAGACCATAGAATACCTTTAAAGGGACTTTGGTTGCGTTTACACTTGGCATTAACATGCGATCACCGTGATCAGACCAGTCAATCAGAACACAGCGCGTTTACACTTGGCAACATCAACTGACTTTTCTATCTGGATAACCGATCGGATCTGTCTTTCCCACGCAATATTTAAATAAGTCTGCAGAGAATAGCCCGGTGCAAAGTCAACTTGAAATGGTGGGTTTTCTTTTGAAAAGCATTTTCAGTCGCGGGACATTTTACAAATCAAAGATAAGTGTAGAAGTCTCCCTAGCGCTCCACACCATTGTTCTCCGTCTTTTTTTCTGACAGTTCGCGAGAGAGGGGGTGGCGTTTTGCGTGATGTCGACCTGCGAATGCAGAGACGATGGCTGGATTGTGTTTTCAGTCGCGGGACATTTTACAAATCAAAGATAAGTGTAGGAGTCTCACTAGCGGTCCACACGTGTTCTCCGTCTTTTTTTCTGACAGTTCGAGACAGAGGGGGCGGTGTTTTGCGTAATGTCGACATGCGAATGCAGACACGATGCAGTAGTAGTACGGTGGTAGAAAAGTGCAAAGCAAATCACAATTCTGAAAACAAAATAAATTACAAACGCAAAATGCAAGTCTAAAAAACTAAATAACAAGTCAGAAAACACAATGACAAATTCGAAAACAAAATAACAAGTCAGAAAACACAATGACAAATCAGACAAACCAGAAAAGGTAGGTATAGTTTGAGACAGCGCCATTGGTTTGGGATTACTCACCGCTGACTGGACAAGACATCTGTCAATCAACGTATACAGGGAAGAACCAGCCGAAGAACAGCAGAGTCGTGGTAGAAAGTTCGGAGATGGTATTAAAGTAGCTCAGTTTAAATGTATTGTATGAATTGCCCTTACTCTGGAATAAAAAAATACGGGGTGTCTATTTACATTTAGTTAAAAGTGGCTATAAATCATCAGCTCCAGTGGTGCAGATGGATAAGTGCGTGCTCTTGGCTTTTTGACGCAATCGACCCGGGTTCACCCGTCTCCACCCCCTGATCCCTAAACCCATCCATCTCCACCCCTAAACCTACCATCTCCACCCCCTAGATGCAGATCCAACACCGCCCCCTGGATCTTTGCTCTGCAGTGAGGGGCTACTGTACTGACAGAGAAGTGCAAAGCAAATCACAATTCTGAAAACAAAATAACAAATTACAAACGCAAATGCAAATCTAAAAAACAAAAATAACAATTCAGAAAGCACAACAACAAGTCAGAAAACACAATGACAAATTCAAAAACAAAATAACAAGTCAGAAAACACAACGACAAATCCGAAAACAAATTTACAAGTCAGAAAACATTAGGTACATGTAAGGTGGGAGATGTTGGATCTGGAGCCAACCTCGCCCCCTGGATCTTGTGTTCTGCAGTGAGGACCATCTCACACGATGGATGGATTGCGTTTACATTACACTGAGATCCGATCACAATGCGTCCTCGACTACCTCTGGACCAGGACACGCTGATCGGATAACATTCCGATCAGAAGTGCGTTTACACTTGTCTTTTCAATGTGTATGTGGACAACATCCGGATACAGGCCGCATGTTAATGCCAAGTGTAAACGCAGCCTTTGACTCTGACTAACTTAATCTAACTAGTTACTGAAATTGTGTGACTGTTAAAATGTGCATTCACTTAAAAAAAATTGCCATAATTGGCATCCTGGATAATCACAGTACTTTTCTAAAGCCCCAATTACCCCATTTAGTTAATCATATAGCGAAAGATAAAATCGCATCCCAAAAGTCCAGTATTGCAGATAAGGGTACAAACAAAGCTGTTACCCAAGTGTCCCTGTGCATAAGTGCTCTCTGTCCCTCTCTAAACACCCCCTATCCTCCAGATCAGATCGCATTGCTCAAGATGTGTTTATTTCTGCTGCGCTGTCTTGTTTGCGACGTGACTCCATCAGTATACAATCATGTCTCGCATTTGCAGCGGAGGAACGTGGATAAGCAGACGAGCGCGTCTGTCAGTGAAAATGACACGCGTGCCACTTTTGCTGCGCGACTGACGGCGGGATGCGCACCAGTGTCACATCCCTGTATGTGTAGCCCGGAGCGGAGTGTGGAGGTCCCGTCCATCAGAAAGGGGGAGGATGAGCGGGACGGGGATGTGATGAGTGAGTGAGTGAGTGACTGGAGCCGAGGCTTTTGCCTCTCCTCATTCTCACGATCTC
Organism: Sinocyclocheilus grahami; assembly: GCF_001515645.1. NCBI lineage: Eukaryota > Metazoa > Chordata > Actinopteri > Cypriniformes > Cyprinidae > Sinocyclocheilus > Sinocyclocheilus grahami. The sequence continues at coordinate 4,607,030 of NW_015505234.1, read as the reverse complement.
CAGCTGCCACATCAAACGCCTCCTTCAGCCCACGTCCGGCTCTTTATCCCATCAATTAGATTTAATCGCAAGGATGGGTCACATAAACCCCACATGCGGGTAATCTCGGGCCCTGCTGAACACAAAAGATCAAAAGAGCCATCAGGATGTAAATGGGAACACACACTTTACCATGCCAGTTCTGTGCATAAAAAGTGCACTAATAGTAAATATACTACCCTGACAACAAAATACAGTAGTATCATAGTAAAGTATGTATCAGATGGTACTTTGATATGTGCTAAAGCATATGATTATCACTTTATTTTATTATACATAGCCCTAACCCTAGAAGTACATCTTAATTTATAAGTACATCTCAATTAAAGCAGCTCTACAGAAGACAATCGGATTGTCATAGTGATATTAAATTGTATTTACATGGTATCCCATGACATAATGCTCCATGACAGGAAACCACAGTATTACAATGATACTGCGTATGAGAAACATGGCAATACTATGGTACTTTGATATATAGCATAGTATTGTATGACTGACATTTTCATGTGCTACATAAATTAAGCAACTTACACCACCTGCTGGACATTTCTAAAATAGAACCCACACCTTCAATAAAATCACCCACTGGTATTCATTCAACAAGAACAAAACGATAAATAAATCTCTGGTCTAGTACAACTGATGTGCTTTATTTGGCAGTTTACAGCATGTGCGGTGATTCGATTGCATGGCCCATCTGAGACTGAGCTGCAGTATAAGCCGTTTTGTGCAGCTTTTCAGTTGAGAACAAGACTTTGGCTTTTTACAATAGTTACACGTGGGAAGAGAAATGTCTCAAAAACATAGCAGTTACATAGAAGAACATAGTCATTACAAATTGCAACTCCAAAAAGGAACAAACGGCATAACTAGCATGTTAATACACATTTTAAACATTACATTCTCATCCATCATAATATGCCTGTCAAAGAGATATTAGTCCAAATCTGGTGAATATAACTACAACAATAATAGTCCGGATGAGTATTGTGTCCATACGCACTAAACATGTAACATTGACACTGGCCTTTTAGTTGTTAGATGCCAGATTTTAACACTGAATTAACACTGAAAAATCACAATCTTCTCATATTTTCACATAATATATTGTTCCTCTTCATTTGGAGTCTGTAGCAAAAGACTTAGCAGGATAAGCAGTATTAAACTATCGCAAAATCCTCGGTGCTGATCTGTCATTGCAGGTTGCTTTCCTGAGTCGCACTCCTCTGCGGATGGTCTTCAACATGTCTCCTCCTTCCTGCTCATGCCCTTGATCTTGCTGGTGGCCCTGGCTGGCCTGAGGGTCCGTGGGAAATGGGAACTGGCCCTCACCCAGTGCGTGAGCATTAGCGACCAGCTCTCCAATCTTCTCCACCAGACTATGGCGATTGGCGGCAAGCATCTGCTCTTCCTCTGAAGTGAATCCCGCAGCTCCAGTTTGCTGGGCGTAGACACGTCCACCACCAGCTCCCCACGTTGGCAGACTCATTCGCTTGGGAGAAGCTTTGTAGTCCAGAATTTCTAACGATTCGTCACTGTACAGGTTTTCCTCACTTCCATTGTGCTCAGGAGGAGGGCTGGGAAATCCAGGTGAGTCTGGGACGGTCGGGGTCTTTACAGGGACGATAGGTGGTCGAATAGGGATGGGACCCACACTGGATGGGGTGCGTCTCACATTGGTTTTAGACGAAGGGGTTCTACGAATGGTGGCTGTTCCTGAGGCTATGACACCACTTCCTCCTCCTTTCCCACTGGTTGTTGGGGCTCCATGCAGCCCTGCAGTGCTGGCGGGCCGCTTGGTCTGGATCATACGGCGGTAGTTTTGAGCCAGGTTGCTATGGCGAGGGACGGTGCAGGATTTGTTGAAGTCTGTCTGTGCATCGTTATCAGCATCGCCATTCATGGAATAACAATCATATTCAGATCCTGCAAAGAGAAAATGGGAAGAGTACTCAACTCTCTCTGCCTTACAAACACTGACTTCATGCAATTGATTGTTTTTGTGTCTGTTATAGGTCTCTTATTAAATTGATAACAGTTTAATAAATTGCTAAAAATGTGGCTGTGTTTCAAAACATAGTGAGATTTATGGCCTATTTGGGCAGTATTTGAAGGCATCATAAGCACACTCCCAACTCAACAGCTGAAAATAAAATACCTTGTTTTGGTGAAATTCTACACGACCGATGGGTTTGGTAAGTTTTTTAAAATGTTTTTTAAAAAAAAGTCTCATCAAGGCTGCATTTATTTGATCAAAAATACAGTAAAATGGTAAAATTCTGAAACATTCTTACAATTTAAAATAACTGTTTTCTATTTTAATATATTTTAAAATGCAATTTATTCCTGGGCTGGCAAAGGTGAATTTCCATCAGTCATTACTCCGGTCTTCAGTGTCACATGATCCTTCAGAAATCATTCTAATTTGTTGGTGTTAAAGACACATTTCTTATTATCAATGTTAAAAACAGTTGTGCCGCCTTACAGTTTTGTGGAAACTGATTTTTTCAAGATTAAGCTCAAAAGAACAAGCATTTATTTGAAACAGAAATATTTTGTAACATTATACATTTCTTTGCTGGCACTTTTGAACTATTTAATGCATCCTTGCTGAAATAACTGATCCCAAACTTTCGAACAGTAGTGCACTTATAGTTCATTCATACTGAAAAATATCAACAGAAATGGTTACATCTATTTAAAATTGATAAGTTTATTTTTTATGATTACATTATTTGTGTTATGCATTTTATGTTTATTACAGTATTGTTTCGTTAGCTTAACAACATATTAATGCCTGTTGAGCCCACCATTCGCATCCTGTGAGGGGCATTATTTGTAAGCTGTATAGAGTTGTTGCCTTTGTACAGCAATCCAAATTGGTCACTTTTGTTGTTTAGTTTCGACTAGCTTTTGAAAAAGAGCCTGTTGGAAATCTTTGTGTGTGTGAATATGCATTTTTCTCTGAATGAAATGGACAAGTGTTGTAATGCTGCACCTGTATTTAAAGTGTTTGTTTGTGTGTGTATATTACCCTGTGAAGGGATAGTGTCCTCTGAACATGATGGTGTCGTGTTCTGTGTGCTGTATCCACTGGAGTACTGCAGAGAGTCACAGCTGCTCTTCTGCTGCTGTTCTATAGTAAGCCCACGAGTCAGAACCATAGCCAGCTCACTAGCGGCGGATGACAGTGGCTTACCATGCTAAGAGAAAAAAAGAGAAAGAAGTTAAGTATTTTTGTGGAAAACATGATTTAATACCATTCAAAAGTTTGGGATTATTAAGATAAAAAACATAATACTTTTATTCAGCAATGATGTATTAAATTGATCACAAAGGTGACAGTAAAGACATTTATAATGTTACAAAATATTTCAATTTCAAATAGTTCTTTTGAATTTTCTATTCATCAAAAAAAGTATAATGATTTCCACAAAAATATTAAGCAGCACTGTTTTCAACATTGATAATCATAAGAATGATTATTAATAATTGAATACCATTAATAACTGGCACCAAATCAGTATATTAGAATGATTTCTGAAGGATCATGTGACACTAAAGACTGGAGTAATGACTGTTGAAAATTCAGGGATGAATTACATTTTAAATTATATTAAAATTGAAAACAGGTATTTTTTAATTGTAATGATATTTCACAATATTACTGTTTCTACTGTACTTTTAATCAAATAAGTGTAGCCTTGGTGAGATTAAGAACACATTTTAAAAAATCTGAATTATTCTGAACTTTTGAAATCTGAATTTTTCTTGCCTTTTGGTAGAGAATATAATTACATTTATAAAACAAATAAACTAATAAAAATATAAAGTTCTCAATTTTATATTAAAAATCAATTCTCAGTACCTTGGCAGTGATGTCTTTGGAATTCATCCTAGCTAGCCTATAAGGATCCTCAGGGTGAATTATTCCATTTCCTCCCACTGCACTAGAGGGCTCTGCAGCCTCAGTCCTGCGCTGACCACTTACAGCTGTCTGCTCATAGTGACCTGCCTTTGACCAGTCCTGCTGCAAGAGGAAATTGTTTTTTTAAGGTCATGGAAATATAGCCAGAATAGGACATGGCCTGCTTTTTTAGTAGATGTTTATTTTAATCATCAAAAATAACCAGCAAACTTTAGGATGTTGGTTAATAGTGAAAAGTGGATGATAAAGAAATTAAATGGGATGAGATAAAAAAAAATGTAAAAAAAATTAAACTGATAATGTTTTGCAAAGAATAACAGAACATAGTAAAGCAAATAAATGCTGACCGAACGGTCAAAATGAAAAACAAACCTTCCAGTAAGGAATCTTGGATGTGGGTGAAGGGGAATTTGATCCTGGGGATTGATTATAGGAAGGGGACGCAGGAAGTATGTAAGAGTGAGGCCTGATGGAGTCATTAAAACAGTGAGCAGGGCGAAAGGTAGCAAAGGATGAGCCGAACTGTGGAAACGGAATGACAGGATGGCCCAATCAAACACAGAGAACATCATTACACAAGCTTCAGTAAATACCCACACCAAATAACAGTGTAATAATATACACAAAATAATTAAAATTTACTAAATTTAATTTAAATCATTTAAATTTTATGCATAACACACACATATATATATATATATATATATATATATATATATATATATATATATATATATATATATATATATATACACACACACTATATATACTGTATATATATAGATAGATAGATAGATAGATAGATAGATTACCCTTGGAATGCTACTTAGCAAGGAGACAAAACAATCCATTAAGAACTAAATTCTAATGTAATTTTATAGAGCTCATATACAGTGGGTACGGAAAGTATTCAGACCCCCTTACATTTTTCACTCTTTGTTATATTGCAGCCATTTGCTAAAATCATTTAAGTTCATTTTTTTTCCTCATTAATGTACACACAGCACCCCATATTGACAGAAAAACACAGAATTGTTGACATTTTTGCAGATTTATTAAAAAAGAAAAACTGAAATATCACATGGTCCTAAGTATTCAGACCCTTTGCTCAGTATTTAGTAGAAGCACCCTTTTGATCGAATACAGCCATGAGTCTTTTTGGGAAAGAGGCAACAAGTTTTTCACACCTGGATTTGGGAATCCTCTGCCATTCCATTGGGCTTGAAAGTGTTAAATCAAAGAAAAATAAAGCAATAATGACAACAGAATTCTGTCAATTTAACAAAAATGATAACAGAGCTCATTCATGAAAGTTTAAGATGTTGGGGGCAAAGAGATTAATCAATCAAATAATTTATTAATGACATTTCCTGACTGAAATTAATACTTACTATTGTGGGAGAGCCGCACTCACTGACTGACTGGCAGGTTTCTGAAGCCTCTGAGGATGCAGAACTGGATGACTTCTGTTTACCAAAGATAGGTCCGTGAAATGGATGTGGAAATAAGCATTAAGCATTAAATGAAACAGACAAAAACAAAACACCAGATGAACTGATAAAGACCTGGCTAGTGATGTCAGACGGCATGGGGGAGGGAGGTTTGGAGTGCACATTGGCATCTTGAGAGACAAAACCAGAATCATGAGAGGAGACGCTGCTCAAACGATGGGCGCCGCCTGGTGGCAGATGCACCAAACTGAGAGGAACACAAGGAATTGATTCGTGTTATTCTTAAAACTAGCAAATAAACAAATAAGAACATCCAAATGCAACTGAAAATCGTTGAGACCACATATGGCATAATAATATCATTATAAAATGGTAGTAACTTTAACTTTAGTAAATGCAAAATCTTAAAATATGGAGACAAGCACCTGCAAAGGCTGCTCTTCCTGGATCCAACACTACTGGGAGAAGAAGGTGGGGTCTGGTAGGACCAGTTGTAGTCAGACCCCTTAAGATCCAAAATCACCTAGTGGAAATAATAATATTATTATTATCATCTGTTTGTGCATGTTTGTTAAATGATTTTCATATATGTGTTTAAGCACCTGCTCACTGGTCTCTGGCAATTTATGTGGGTCAGTGGTCAACACAGTAAGGTCATCAATAATGGCCTGGAGGTGAGTGGCCTCTCCCAGCATGGCAATTTCACCGATCTGAGGAAAGAGGTTAATGCAACTTTATTGTAAACAGCAGCAAGCACTCCTCTCTTTCATTCACATACATACATAGGGGAGACCGGGGCTTGTAGTCACATGAGGAATTCCCCCCCATAAATATCAGGGTCACATTTTCAAAGTCACTTATTTTGTAAATGCTGTAAATTTATAGATACACAAAATATATGTTTTTATTTTAATACATTTTACAACTAAATACATTTTTTATAAATAAATTATAATTAAAATATATTATCTAGAAGGCTTGTACAGAGCCTTTCATTCTCACCACTACAGGCTGCAGGAAGCTGATGAAGGTGCAGTAGCGCCCCCTTTCCTCCAGGAGGGCTCGGCGCACAGCCTGCTTCTCAGTCTCCTCCATCAGAAGGTACATGTCACTCACATCCTGCATGGCACTGTTCAGCTGTGGCTGCAGTCCTCCTCGACCTGAGACAAAGAGAAAGAGAGATACAGTGAGAGGCAATAAAGCAGCGTGTGGATGAACAATTCATGAAAGGAAAATTACACTACTCTTCAAAATCTGGGGTAAGAAAAATTTATTATTCAGCAATGATACATTAAAGGGGTCATATGATGCGATTTCAAGTTTTCCTTTCTCTTTGGGGTGTTACAAGCTCTTGGTGCATAAAGAAGATCTGTAAAGTTGCAAAGACTAAAGTCTCAAATCCAAAGAGATATTCTTGTGTGTGTTTCTAGGCGAAAGCAAAAGCACTTTATTTGGCCTTCCAGAAGTAGATGCAATTAGGAATCATTGGTTAAGATTTATTTACAACAGAACAGCACAACCCAGATGTTCGTATTAGTGCAACGCATTTTATGGACGACAGTTTTTTGAACCTAGAAGAGTACAAGGTTGGCTGTGCACAAAGGCTATTTCTAAAAAAAAAATGAAAAAAAAAATGAGTCAATTCCGACTTTGCTATGACAATCTGGCGCTTCTGAATCAGCGACTGTAAGTATGTTTTGTTATTAGTTAAAGTATTTGCTATTGACTGTTCAAATGCGGAGTTTTGCACAGAGTAATGCGTCGTGTGTGTGTGTGCGTGAGGGGAACAGGGTCACATCACAGGAGAGTGAACTGCCTGTCAGAAATCATAGCACGTCAGCTGTCTTAACCGCGGCTTGTGTACTGCATCATCACTGTGTCTGTCACGCGACTCTGTTGCCCTTTCGGGTTTTTTTATGGTAAAACTAACAACATTATTAACTGCCTTAATATTTACTTTAAAAGCTGAAGCTCGCGATTATGGTGAGGGGCGTTAAATTTCCGACGCGTGCTTGTGGTGTCCGGCCAATCACAATGCACTGGGTCAGCTGGCCAATCAGAGCAGACTGCGCTTGTCAAAGGAGGGGGCTTTGTTGAAAACAACGCGTTTGAGAGAGGCGGGGCATAGAGGACCTACAATAATGTACAGTATTTGAAAAATAATGTGTTTTTTGAACATTAAAGCATGTCAACATATTCTGTTACACCAAATACACAAAATAATGATCTTTAAAATAGCATCATATGACCCCTTTAAATTGATCGAAAGTGACAGTCAAGACTTTTACAATGTTACCAAAAATGTCTGTTTCAAATAAAGACTGTTCTTTTGAACTTTCTATTCATCATAAAATCCTGAAAAAAATGTATGATGATTTCCACAAAACATTAAAAAAAACAGTTTTCAGCATTGATAATAATGTTTCTAGAGCACCAAATCATCATGCTAGGAATGATTCCTGAAGGATCGTGTGACACTGAAGACCGAAGTAACGACCATCAGCAATAAATTACATTTTAAAATGTATTAAATAGAAAAAAAAAGTTTTTTAAATAGAAATTTTGCTGTTTTAACTGTATTTTTGATCAAAGAAATGCAGCCTTGGTGAGCATAATATAATTCTTCCAAAAACATTAAAACATTTTACTTTCCCCAAAGTTTTGAACAGTTGTGTACACCAATATTCAAAAGCTGGATAATCTGAGAATGCATAATTTAGCATTTTGAACACATGAAAAGTTTAATGTAGATGTCGACACAGATGTCCCGTGGGTCAGCAGCACAAGCAAAGACAGATTAGGGTGGATAATGTCAACACAGCAACCAGGCATTGTCAGGCTTCATGCAAGGAGACCTTCATGACCATATAATGAAAATAAATGACAGAGTGTATTGCTACGAATCTAAACCCACTGCAAATATTGCATGATTGTACATTGTGATTTCACAACACAGATGCTTATTATGTCTGATGGAAAGAATGACAATGAGATGAACACGCTTTGCAAACAATAGAATTTTGTGTTTGAAAAGGACACTAAAACATTCTCATTAAAACACATGCAAAGCGCCTCGGACGAAATGAAATCAATGTTAGTCATGCTAAACGTGATTAACTATGATGGAACTGCATGAAAACATACCTGGTAGTTCTACAGTTTATAAGCAGAAGCCAAGCCAATCACAGTATGAAAGACAGAGAGAAAAATAGCATTGCCATGAGCATTCAACATTCTTTAAAATACCTTCTTTAATGTTCCACATAAGAAAGAATGTCAGAGAGTGAGTAAATAATGACAGAATATTCATTTTTGGGTGAACTATCCCTTTAAAATCAAGCGAACACTATGGAAGCATTCAGCCATTAGATGGTGGTACAGTTCACCATCATCTGATTCAATAGAGCTACCATGACATTTTGACCCAACTCTTGAACTTTTTAATCTCTATTTGACTTAATTAATCTTGGCATCAGAAAAAGAAAGCATGCAAGAGAGGTGGGTGAGTGAGAAAAGATCCCAGCACTAAAATTACTTAACATACCAAATGCAGTAATCTTCTGAAAATAACACGCACAGAGAGTGTGATCAAGAGGGGAAATCATTGTGCTGACAGAGAGAATAAAAAGACTGACCTTTTCTGGCTTTCTTCTGCAGCTTTATTGTGTCAGATGACTTCTTCTTGATTTCCTGCCTAGAGCGCTTGTACTCTGGTGAACAGAAGGAAGGTTTATAATCACAGACATTAGTAGTGCAGTAAGTATAACCAGGTTTGCATATCGACAACTCTGATGAGTCAATCCCACCTTTGGCATGGTCTTTATCAAGCAGTGCGGCTGTTTTCTTCCACTCTTCTATCTTGTCTTGGAGTGGGGCAATCATTTTTTCCATTAGAGCACTGAGTGTAAATTAAAAAATGGCAAAAAACTAAACAACAGAAATAATACAGTATTTAAAAGGGTCATTCAACATCACAGTATTATTTAAAGAAGAATAAAAAAAAAATTTAACAGGCAGAACTCTATGATTATATCCGAAATATACATGAATTATGATTACACTACTGGTCAAATTTTGGAATTAATAAAATGTTTTAAGGTTTTTGGAAACAAATCTTATGCTCAAGGCTGCATTTTTTAATTCAAAAATACAATAAAAACCATACTATTGTGATATTATATATATATATATATATATAATATCACAATTTAGAATGATGGTTTAATATAGTTTAAAATGCAGTTAATTTCTGTTTGGGCAAAGCATAATTTGATGCTCAATTATTAATAATGGTTCATATTTATTTTCAGTGCTGAAAAATTTGATACTCAAAAGATATTTATTATTATCAATGTTGAAAACTGTTTTTGCTGATTAATAGTTTTGCAGAAACCATTAAACATTTTTTTCTGGATTCTTTGATGAATTGAAAGTTCAAAAGAACAGAATTTATTTGAAAAAATAACTCAACCCAACATTTAAATGGTAGTGTATCATGGCTTACACAAAAATATTAAGCAGCAAAAACTGTTTTCAACATTGATAATAATAAATATCTCATTAGCATCAAATCAGTATATTAGAATGATGAATGACATTGAAGACAGGAATAACGGCTGCTGAAAATTCAGCTGTGCCATCATAGAAACAGATTACATTTTAAAATATATTAAAATAGAAAACAGGTCTTTTAAATTGTAATATTTCGCAGTATTACTGCTTATCAAATAAATGCAGCCTTGATTAGCATAAGAGACTTCTTTCAAAAACATGAAAAAAATTTTAATTACTCGAAATTTTGACCAGTAGTGTATAAACACACACACATACAGTATGTACAACAAAAACATAAAACAGAACTATATGGTTCCCGTATGAATTCAAAATATGGAAAGAATCAGTGTGAAGATTTTGCCTGATATCTCCTTTTGTGTTCCACAAAATAAAGAAAATCGTATGAGTAGTTTGGAATGAAATGAGGGTGAGTATGATATAAGAAAATGTTCATTTTTTGGTAAACTATTCCTTTAAGGTCAGCATTTGAAATCCGTGAGCTGTGAGCTTATTTGGTCTCTCTGAAGACAACACATTAAAGCAATAGAGCTGGCTGATTATCTATGGATGTTTGCTTATCTCCACAGTGGAAAATCAATGCTTGGCACCGACATAAAATCCTGTCTGTGCCGTCTGACTGGCGGGGAGCAAAGCATGAAGTAATCACGCCATGGATGGGTCGATCACTCACTTGGTGAAGTGGCGCAGTTTGGCCTCGATGCTGCGGTGTCGCATGCACATCCGGGTCAAAGCAGAGCCGATATCCCGGGTGGCACCTGACAACAAGACAAATTAATGTTAAAAGAAGAGGTAAATATCAAATATGAACATTTTGTAGCCTGAGTGTAACAACTTGAGTGTTGATAAGCAGCATGAGTCAATATTTTTGAAAACATTAGACAAATTTGTCCACATATAGATTTTAATCGCACATATAAAAATGGCCACAAGGGGGCAACCTAATCAGAAACACAAATTCAGGCCCATAAAAGGGAAAAAAGTATGTGCTTAGTCAGTAGTAAATGCAAGATAATTGCACCATATTCACAAGAGACAAAACGTCAAAGACCACAAATTGAACACTTGCCTAACTGAATGGCTCTGATCCATCAAGAAGTGCTCACTCGCTTGGTGACCTTGAACACAATTACTTAGCGGTGTTAACTTTCCTCTCCAGCCAAGTGTAATTAAAGTGGGGTCTTAAGCTATAAAGCCTAGCCTGCTTGGTCCTTAACACAACCAGCTCAGCCAAGATTTCCCCCAATCTCACAGCCAGATCTGATGAAATTGAACTCTGTCGGTATGAGGGCCAGTAGGTTACACAAGCAAGAGGGACAAAGTCTTCACTTACAGAGTTCAAGGGGCCAGTGGATAGAAGGGAACATCTGATTGATTATGATAACTAGGGATGGGAAACATAAAGAACTAAATGATTCTAGTAATTACAGTTTTCTACTCAATGATTCTGGTTATGTTCCTCTAATGGTTATTTTAATATGTGGAAAAAATAAATGCATTTTCATTGCCAAATATTAAGATGATTATGAATATAAAACACTTTTTTTATCTTACAAAAGATGTGATTGCACAGATGACTTTTCACAGTCTTTTTAGAGGCAGAATCAATGCAGTCCAATACATGATGCAATCAGAATCAATGCAGTCCATTAGAGTCATTCTTTTGGGAATCAGACTGTACTGGTTGTGCTGCTGTATGGTTTTTATTCACTAAAATAAGTAACTCATCATTTTTAGAGTCATTCGTTAGGGAATTGGACTACACTGGTTGCGTTGCTGTATGTTTCTTATTCACTAAAAAGAACCGGCTCATTAGAGTCATTTGTTCGGGAATCACAATACACTGGTTGAGCTGTATATTTTTGATTCACTTAAAAGAACCGGCTTATTAGAGTCATTTGTTCGGGAATCAGACTACAGACTTGGGGGGTAACTTTGAATAAGCATGGCCGCAAACTCCATCAGAGTATTTTAGTGCAGCATTGGTCTAACGTGTGAGAACTGTTAACGGAACCAAATATCAAATATCATATAAAAAAAAAAAAACGGGTCTGAAAATGAACCGACTCTCGGATCACAGCCCAAATGAAAACTGACTGTCAATTTCACAAGGTTTTAAAAGAAGTTAATAAGTCATATAGTGTTTTTGTACACCAAAAATAAATGTGTGTGTGTGTGTGTGTGTGTGTGTGTGTGTGTGTGCAGTAAGACATAGGAGCAGTCCAGAAGAACAGCACTCCATCTTCCCATCCAGCCAGGTCCAAAGGGAAAAGGAGGGAACTCGGTAAAGGGATATCCCTCCATTCTTCCACTCTATATCTGCCTTTCCTGTCTGCTCATGTTTCCTAAACACCATTATTACAGGAGAGAATGGGAGAGGCCGGCAATAACCTGCCCTCCTATAACTACACAAATACACACAACAACACACATACACACACGGCTACTGAAAACCTTCAAAACAAACAGCCTCCTACATGAGAGTTCATTGCAAAGAGGCACGTCAGTTCTTTTGAGACTTCAAATATGAGTAAAGTACAAAGATTTGAAGATTTTTGAGTTCTTCAAACCAGTGTTATTTTAGTATCATTGATATACTATTATAGTTTTTGTTAATATTTTGAAGTAGATATTAATTTTAAATTTTTTGATTTCATTTTTTGAGTTAATTCTTTAGTAATTTTGTTGTGTCTTTTTTATTCTTCTTCTTATTTTTTTAATATATATATATATATACAGTATATATATACAGTGGGTACGGAAAGTATTCAGACCCCCTTACATTTTTCACTCTTTGTTATATTGCAGCCATTTGCTAAAATCATTTTTTTTCCTCATTAATGTACACACAGCACCCCATATTGTCAGAAAAACACAGAATTGTTGACATTTTTGCAGATTTATTAAAAAAGAAAAACTGAAATATCACATGGTCCTAAGTATTCAGAATTTCAATGAATGTTTATTTCAAGTAATGAATTTTTTTTTTATGGTTTTAGTTAATGATAATAACCCTGCTTCAAATGTAATCCATTTGACATATACCGTATGACATATACAGTACATTGATATATGATATTATTATATTTTTTTGCTATTGATATATGATATCAAATCAGCATAATAAAAAGCACCTATGCTCACATGACAAGTTGTTTTTCTTCTTTCAAACTGGAGCAAATGCAGTTTTCATTGGGTGGGACAGATTGAACGGTGGCTAAACCAGGTGACAGTTAGAGGAAAGGAAGGTTAAAAGATCAGCCATCTGAATCCTCGGTTTAAAGGGCTGTTCTCAGGAAAATCCCTTTTTTATTTTTTCCCTCTTACCCACAGGTCCATTTCATAGTGTCTGTCTGAGAGAAAGGCCCACTGTCAGTACACAGTGTGCTTGTCCAAGAGCACACACATCTCACATCTTATTCTCAAAGGCCTTTGGCAAGTCAAATCAAGTTCAATGCTACTGGTGTTGAGACTTAACAGAGCTGTTACTGAGTTGATCTGTGCACACACACACACGCATATCTATTTGCTTGGCTCAGTGCAAAGTTCACAGATGCACTTTCGCTCAAAAGCGAACGCTTTTTTATTTCAAAAACAGACCTTCCCGACGTCATCGCTACAGTCGGAATGATATGCTACACAAACACTCACACACCTGCCAGCATCCTCTTCCCTTCCTTTGAGGGATCAGCTGACAGCTCCATCCTGAAAGCGTTCACAGACATCCTGTATCCAGGAGTCCCCTGGCCTCCCACCCTGACCGGACACTGGCGACTCCCACAGCCTTCCTTCAGATCATGTGACCCAGAGGCTTCAGATGCTCCATTCAGCCAGACTCTCAGTGCCTCCAACACCTGCCCACGACTGGGAAGCTATTTAGCAGATCTGTGAACCCTTGAGGAACTGCTCATGTGATCAGCGACTGTTTAAAGGGATAGTGCATCCTAATATGAAGACTTTATCATCATTTACTCAACCTCATGTTTCAAACAACTGTTTTTGTTCATACAATGAAAAAACAACATTTGACTTTCCCTATATTATGTTCTGCAGAAGTAAGACATACAGGTTTGGAACAACATGAAGTTGAGTAAATGATGACAAAATTTTCACTCTGACTTTGATCTTGGAGACCTCATCTGAGAATAAAATCATTTAAGAGGTTTTTATTTTATTTTAGGTCTTATTGCATAACTATAACATGCATGGATTAATTGTTGACAATACCACCAAGAATATGCATTAAGATCACATTTTAATCCATGTTCACTTTAAAAATAATTGTTTTGTGATTACAAGTGGTGGGAGATGAGAAAAATAATTAGTTGTCTTCCCAAAAAATATTTTGTTCTAGCCACCTTGGCATAGAAACTGAACGTGACCTCAACATTATTTCAGTCAAAATATTTGATAAATTAACAGCCTTCACATCCATCTGAACTGAGAAGTATAGTTTCCATGGGTCTCTGACTCTCACATGTGCCCTTTCCCTCTCTGAATGGAAATGTGTGCAGGTGCAGAAGTAGTTGGCAGCCACTCTAAACAGAGCCTGTGAATGGCTGGCACTGCAACAGTTTGATTTTCCACTGAAAAGACTTTCATTTTCCACTAATGTCACTTAGGCTGCACTATAATATTAGCTATTTACACAGAAAAAAAGTGATACTTTGGACCAACTTAAAAAATACTAAATTTGTTACAGCCAAATATATTAGTTTTTTTCTCAAATTATATTTATGGTTTGGTTTAAACCTTACATTTTAATTTAATATTAATCCTATTTTCATATTTTAATATTAATAACATTTTCTCAAAGACAAATCATGCAAACAAAGTAAAAAGATTATTTATTATAAAGACCATACTATACTATACTATACTATACTATACATAAGCCAAAGCATTGTTTTAGTAAACTCACATTTGGTCCGGCTCCATTCTGGTATCAAATGGGGACTCTCCAATCAAGTCTTGATGGATAAAATGAAGCCTTGCCCTACATTTTTTCTCACTGAATATCTAGTTTCACTTGGAAATGCACCATTAGAAAAGTGGGTTACCAATGAGGATTCACTTTACATTTAAGAAATATCTCTTTGGGGCCACTATAGTGTGGGATCACAGAGAACATGAAGTGTTGACATACACAATTCTTCATGTAAACACTTCCACGCAACCCAACGGTAACCTCAAACATAAATGCACATGAGTAAAAACAAAAACATGCACAGCTCTTTCCCTCTTCTCACGTTTATAGCTGCAAATCACGTTTTTTCTGCAAAAAGCCTGCCTGAAGAAAGTTGATGGTTAGCCTACATAATGATCTAATAAACCAGCAGACTAATAAACAGAAGGACTCAATATAAAAAAAAATGCTCTCACATGTTCAGTCTAGCACGAGTTACGTGAAACGACAGACAGAGACAGAGACAGGAAAACCTGTGACAGCAAAGCTGAGTTTGGCCCACTGCCTTAACTCTATCTGTTCTCAATTACTCTAGACTTCCCAGGACTCTCTCTGGCATGAGAAGGGGACATTAAGGATGCCCACGTGTGTATGGCTTAGTGTGAGTGTGTGCATGTGTGTTTACAGCCTCTAAGACTTCCAGTCTGGGGGACAGAGCACTGCTGCTAAAAATACTCTGCAGTCCTCCTCACCAGATGTGCTTCACATTCTAGCTTCAGCAAAAACACACTCACACATTTGACTAAAACAGACATAATATGGACCCCTCCTCTCTGTCTGTCTCTCTCCCTTTCTCTCTGTCCATCTGTCTCTCTATTAAGGGTGACAGTAGTTTAGTCAGGCGTGAGCTCAAGATAACATCAGTTACTTTCCCCTGACTTCTAGTCGTCATCTTCTTTTCCTTTACATCAGTGATTCCCAATCCGACTTATGTGATCCTGAGGTACTTCTGGGGGGTACTGGGACACATTTGGATTTTGAACCTATTTAATGGTAATGTCCCTCAGAAATCATTCTAATATGCTGATTTGGTGCTCAAGAAACATTTCTTAATGAAGAATGCCATAATCCCCCCTTTTTTCAGTGTCAGTTCTCTTTTCATTAGGATGTAGAACATAGTGTTCTGTTCTTTTAATACTTTATATTGTTTTCAAGCGTCTGTGCTTGGCTTCAACAGCTGAACGTAACTGAATGCGTTGATTCTGGAAGATTCTAAATGCACTCCAGGTTTCCTCTCTATTGTGAATAATATTTGTGGTAAAGACTGTTATAAGAGGCACTCAAGGATATAAAATGTGTGCTTGCTTTTACTAAAGACAAATAATGAAAAACAGAAGTTATCTTAAAAACTATTGGTTCTTCATTTTGTCTCATTTTAAAGCTTCCCCTCATAGCAGTATTGAAAAAGAATACAATCATTGATGGTATATTGAATCATTACCATTTTCACGGACCATGATACATGTCAATAATATTGCCATAGTATTACCATCTCAGATGCCCAAAAACCATAGCTGTACCACAGCACCACATTAACAAAACCATATTGGCACAATACATGTACAAAAACAAAAAAACAATGGTAACCCATTGATAAATACTTTGCGGTATTGAAAATAATACCATCTTGGATAAATAATATCATCATAAAATAATATTGTCATGGTAGATACCATGGTACTGAATCATCATGTCAATAAAACCATGGTATTACCATCTCAGATAATACCATGAGACCATGTTGACAAAACCATGGTACTGGCATGTTACATGTCCAAAAACAAAAATGCATGGTAAGCCATTGATAAATATCCAAAAAACCTGGTGTTGCCATGGTACATGTTAAAAAAACATGGCAATTCCACGTGACTATGTCCAAAATCCAAAGTACATTTTGTTACTGAATTATGGTAATCTGAGGTTCAGAATCCATCTTTATGCTAGCTGTTAATATGTATACAGCATTATTTTATTATATATGTTATAGCAATAGGATAAATCTATATTACACCAATATACAATGTAAACACATCAAGTCTAATTTAAGGCTACATATAACCTTCCTAAGTGCTTAATAAATCAGTTGGGAGTTGTTTGGTGACCCACAGACCTGATAAAAAGGTAAGTTAATAGAAATGGGTGAAATGTAGCAAGTGTGAATCTGACGGTTTAATCTCCGGTGCCAAGTAAGGCAAATTCTTGCCCATGCCTCACACTCCAGATGGCTGGCACGGATACATGCCATCTGCCAGTCCAGAGCTGCAGGGAAGATTAGCAGCCCACTGCGTCCCACTGACACACACTCGCACTAACATGCACAAGCTCAGTCTGTGTGTCAGAACAAGGTAAAGAGGATTACACATCTCTGCCTCGCCACTGCAAGCCGGGCGAAATCGCTTCCAAGCTCCTTCCATGTATAGACATACACACTCATACAGTATAGATACACTGAGAAGAGCCTGTCATCAGCATAGATGGAAAACACACAAATACATACAGACCCAAGAGCCATCATTAAAACACACCTCACTCCGATCACATGACAGAGAGGTTTGTGACCATCTCCCATGGTGCATCTCTCACAACATAAGAAATTACCTGCGGGACTAACTATACACTTACACAACTAGATCACTATGGGTTGGTGCAATGCATAGTGCAAGCACTGACATCATATAAACACATTGACTTAGATGTGTTAATAAAGATCTAGAATGAACAAAAGCATGTATCATTACATTTGACTTGTGTTCCAGTAAACACCCCTCCTCTAGCATTCATCACTGGAAGTGAATGTAAGCAAATGCTGTTATTTTTGGAGGCCAGACATCCAAATGCAAGTCAAACACAGACATCAAACACTTCCACGCCTGTCTAACACATGCACTAATAGACTGCCCACATCTGCTCTATAAAAAACGCTGACCATGACGCCATGACTATAAAGATCATAAACAAGCCAGACTGCTGGACTCCTTTGCTATCAAAGGCAGGAGTCATAATAGAAGAGAAAGGTATGAGAGAGAGAGTAATACTGCTCAAAACTGAGACATCCAGGCAATCATGAAGGTTGCAACAAGGCTGTAAATTTGTTAATGTTCCTAATGTTCAATCACAGCATTTCTACATATAGTGATGCATATACTGTCATTTAAAGCTGTATAAATTAACATTAATACTAATGTATTATGAATAAACATGAATTAACAATGAACAATAGTATGTTTGTATTTTTAATTATATTATGATTTAATTTATTATTATTGTTACATTATAACGTTTATATAATATAATATAATTAAGTATTTATTAAGTATATTATATTATATTTTTTTATGAACATGAACCAATTGTTGTTCATTGGTTTTTTTCAAGATACCTACATAAACAAAGTAAAACTTCCATTCAAACACTTTAAACATTCAGGCCACTGAAAGGCTGTGCTTGTAGTGAGTGTGTGCGATTACGGGCCTGCTAACTGGGGTGATGGGGGGGGAGAATGTGTGTCACTGGAAGCTGGTGAGATGAGAATCCGTTTGATGTCAGTGTTTTAGTGAGATCTCCAGCTGTGCCAGTGCCCCCAGCCTGTCCCTAATTCAAAGAGAATGCATGCCTACTGTTGCTGACACTTAATACCAGGGATTATATACTGCCCTCTCATTGGTGTAGAGTGGATATCATTTCAGTGTGGCGCTACTGGAGGAGAAAAAAACAAAAAAAACAAGGGCATCACAAAAAAATAAATATATTAAGTAAGTAAGAATCTGGTAATGAATTCTTTTATTAAAAATAGGACATTACCCAAAGTTCCTTTGATACACTATAGTGTACTGTATAGCGTAACTACTTGCAACTTTTATATCAACGCAAAGTGATAAACAACAGCCAGACAGGGTCAGAGGTGAAAATGCTCCAGTGACAGCCATCCACTAAAAGTATTGACAGTTCACTGAACTAATTTATGGCAATGCTGTATGTTTGGAGTCCTGAGCAGAACAAAGCGCACCCCGCAGGACAAATGGAATCAATCTGGTTCACTGGCATCTGGTAATGATTCTGAACTGGGCAGAAGGGTGAAGGTGGATAGGTGGCTGTGTTTTGGGGTAAAGACTTTGCATTAGACTTTACTAGACTGATACAAAACGAAACGTTATATAGTCTGTCTCTATAGACTCTATATAGTTTCTGTCTCTAAATTTCTTATCACTGCAAGTGTGCTTATATCAATGTTGGGGGTAACGCATTACAAGTAACGCAAGTTCCCTAATCAGATTACTTTCCCTAAGTAACTAGTAAAGTAATGCATTACTTTTAAATTTACCACGAAATATCTGAATTACTTTTTTAAATAAGTAACTCAAATTGCTTTGTTTTCCCATTTATTCACTGACAGCTCTCAGAGAGAAAGTGGGAGTGAGGTGCAGAGGCAGAGGCACTTCCTTCATCCTGAGGCTTATTAATTTCTCTTTCGGTGTGAAAGGGCCTTTACAGTTGCCAAGAATATAACTTTGGGTTTTTTTGTTATTAAAAAACAAATAAGCAAACCCAGCTCAGCCCAGGTGAAAGTAATGTAATGCATTACTTACCATAAAAAGCAACCAAGTAACGCAATTAGTTACTTTTTATGGAGTAGAGCAATATTGTAATGCATTACTTTTAAAAGTAACTCTCCCCAACACTGGCTGATATAACCAGCTGCTAAAAGTTATGCAGGATAAAAAAAAAGTTAATGCCACCTACACTATTCTTTAATGTTATTCAGGGCCAAAAAAATAAATAAAAATATATGTGGCATAAGGAAACATACATTTTAGAAAATAGTTAAAACCTTCGAATGCCCAATTTGAACTTTAAAAGGGTAAGAAAATACATTATTGTATTTTTTTATGTATTTTTGTAAATGTAATACAAAATGCATTTTTATAATACATATATGGCATAACATTTTTGTGTAACAAAAAAACTATTTATGTACAGTATATATTGAAAAAAAAAATATTTATCTAAAAAATTGATATTGGACAGGATCATTGCCCTGATTAAGCCTGTCTAACCAGCACAGACCAGTATTATAGTTCATTAACTGATGTGTAAAATAAACTTTTCCATCATAATTTCTCTCCCACACTAAGTAGATATTTAAAACCAAAGATTTTTATGTCTGTCTGGTCTCTAGGTACTGTAGTTCCTGTGCAAGTACTGTAACCTTTTAAATTTTTGTAGCCAATAGCAACTGGTCCCTTTGTCTACTGTAGCTGGTTGGCGCTAATACACACAAACCCACGCACAATTACACGGGATGTAAAGATCCAGTGCATTCAGCACTTGTGTATATATGGTGCAATTTACAAGACAGATACAAACGAGTAATTCAGCTCTAGGCCGAAAGCTGTGCCTGACCCCACATCCTTTAACCGTGTTGATGAAGACTAGATTTGTTTGGCCTTGTCTGGTCCCTGCAGGCAGTAACTAGAGGATTTTAATGGAACAGGAAGGATTCGGTTTCAGAGATTCAATAGCAGCCAGCTAGAAGCAGAATTAAACTATGACTCTCAAGCCATTTCCTAGTTATCAGACCAAACTCAAAGTGACCTTTCTGATGTAATCATAAGAAAGTAAACTAGAGCTGCATGATTAATCCAAATGAAATTGAAATGTAGTCCACAAAGTCACAAAGGCTGTGAATTAATTAAATAAATATATGTGCTTCGTGTTTCAGACTAAAGTGCGACACTGTGTTTACATGTGAACAACTCATTATCTTCCAATGTTTGAAACGTCTCAGAGCATCTTGATTTGCAGTAAATGCTGCTCCACACAAACTCCATCTCGAGTTTGGGTGGTTTTAACATAGAAATGCAACATGTGCCAACCATATACCTACACTTGTAATGAGAAGCACTTATCAAAAGAGAAGCTAAGATAAATATAATTTTTCTATTATATTTGTAATTTTGAATTAACATTTGTATTATAATTTTACAGCTGAAATTATTATTACAATATTTTTATTAAATACTCACTTTGTATTTAACATTTTTATTTTTATTTTTTTTAGTAGTAGTAGCAGCAGTGGCAGTAATTATTATTATTATTTTATAACCACACTGATTTATAATCACAAAAATTTGGCCAAATCATACAGCCCTTCAAACAAGCACAGCAAACCTGGATTGTTTTTTATCCCATTTTAAATCAAAATTGCAATTTAGCAGAAAAATCTCATTTTCTTCTCCAAATCATGCAGCCCCACTTCCAACTTCCTTCCAAAGGCGTATACATGGATGAAATTGTGCAATTTGACTATGCAAATTTTTATTATAGTCACCCGAAAGTCAACAACCTTCTGCAACCCAAAAACTGTTGATCATGCGATCTCAACATTTTAAATGTACCTCTCGTGTTGGTTGCCATGTCTGCCACCTTCTGAAAAGCATCAAGAACCGCTGCAGCCGCCAACACTGTGGTTCTGTGAGGGAGTATTTAGCAAAACATTTATAGTTATCAGCGCCAGTGCTGATTAGAAACAGTGACAGGACTGCTGAAAATCAATCTGATTCGCATCTTGAGAATGCAGATTAAGACCCTGTCTTGAATGATGCGCTTGACATGAACTTGAAGTGAATTTGACGCAGTGAAATCCATGAGACCTGAGGGTGTCTCATTTGTTATTTTATGATTCAGAAGAGTGCTCGTCCAGCCTTTTGTCGATCCCATACTGATGCAGACTATTACCCAACAGCCTATGCAGCAAAATGTAGACTGCACAGGTAGACCGCATGGGTTGAGGGTGACATTTGGAACAAGGCCTAAGGCGAGTATCAATATCTCCGAAATGATGAAAGAAATAACTAATAAAAGATTTCTTAAGTGTTAAATTACCTTAGCTGGGAGTGCAGTTTCGTGGCCTTTGCAATGAAGTCTTCCCAAACTGGGTATGAGTACTACAGGAATGAAAAAAGACATATGAGAGAGTTAGTAGTAAGGACTTAAACGACAACACTAAACTGCACACATACAGGTACCCCGACACAGACACATTCAGAACTCCAAAGAACTCTAAAGAAAGCAAAGCACTTCAGATGAGGACCAGATGTCTCGCTTAATACAAGCGGTCATGACACACTTCCATCTGTTTTGGAAGAACATTCTCTACAGGAACTCCAGCAAAATGTTGTCCAGGTGTGCTGACCCTGTCTGTCATCATAACTTTATATGCTGTTGAAATGACCAGCATATGTTGTTCACTTTAAACATTCAGGCCACTGAAAGGCTGTGCTTGTAGTGAGTGTGTGCGATTACGGGCCTGCTAACTGGGGTGATGGGGGGGGAGAATGTGTGTCACTGGAAGCTGGTGAGATGAGAATCCGTTTGATGTCAGTGTTTTAGTGAGATCTCCAGCTGTGCCAGTGCCCCCAGCCTGTCCCTAATTCAAAGAGAATGCATGCCTACTGTTGCTGACACTTAATACCAGGGATTATATACTGCCCTCTCATTGGTGTAGAGTGGATATCATTTCAGTGTGGCGCTACTGGAGGAGAAAAAAACAAAAAAAACAAGGGCATCACAAAAAAATAAATATATTAAGTAAGTAAGAATCTGGTAATGAATTCTTTTATTAAAAATAGGACATTACCCAAAGTTCCTTTGATACACTATAGTGTACTGTATAGCGTAACTACTTGCAACTTTTATATCAACGCAAAGTGATAAACAACAGCCAGACAGGGTCAGAGGTGAAAATGCTCCAGTGACAGCCATCCACTAAAAGTATTGACAGTTCACTGAACTAATTTATGGCAATGCTGTATGTTTGGAGTCCTGAGCAGAACAAAGCGCACCCCGCAGGACAAATGGAATCAATCTGGTTCACTGGCATCTGGTAATGATTCTGAACTGGGCAGAAGGGTGAAGGTGGATAGGTGGCTGTGTTTTGGGGTAAAGACTTTGCATTAGACTTTACTAGACTGATACAAAACGAAACGTTATATAGTCTGTCTCTATAGACTCTATATAGTTTCTGTCTCTAAATTTCTTATCACTGCAAGTGTGCTTATATCAATGTTGGGGGTAACGCATTACAAGTAACGCAAGTTCCCTAATCAGATTACTTTCCCTAAGTAACTAGTAAAGTAATGCATTACTTTTAAATTTACCACGAAATATCTGAATTACTTTTTTAAATAAGTAACTCAAATTGCTTTGTTTTCCCATTTATTCACTGACAGCTCTCAGAGAGAAAGTGGGAGTGAGGTGCAGAGGCAGAGGCACTTCCTTCATCCTGAGGCTTATTAATTTCTCTTTCGGTGTGAAAGGGCCTTTACAGTTGCCAAGAATATAACTTTGGGTTTTTTTGTTATTAAAAAACAAATAAGCAAACCCAGCTCAGCCCAGGTGAAAGTAATGTAATGCATTACTTACCATAAAAAGCAACCAAGTAACGCAATTAGTTACTTTTTATGGAGTAGAGCAATATTGTAATGCATTACTTTTAAAAGTAACTCTCCCCAACACTGGCTGATATAACCAGCTGCTAAAAGTTATGCAGGATAAAAAAAAAGTTAATGCCACCTACACTATTCTTTAATGTTATTCAGGGCCAAAAAAATAAATAAAAATATATGTGGCATAAGGAAACATACATTTTAGAAAATAGTTAAAACCTTCGAATGCCCAATTTGAACTTTAAAAGGGTAAGAAAATACATTATTGTATTTTTTTATGTATTTTTGTAAATGTAATACAAAATGCATTTTTATAATACATATATGGCATAACATTTTTGTGTAACAAAAAAACTATTTATGTACAGTATATATTGAAAAAAAAAATATTTATCTAAAAAATTGATATTGGACAGGATCATTGCCCTGATTAAGCCTGTCTAACCAGCACAGACCAGTATTATAGTTCATTAACTGATGTGTAAAATAAACTTTTCCATCATAATTTCTCTCCCACACTAAGTAGATATTTAAAACCAAAGATTTTTATGTCTGTCTGGTCTCTAGGTACTGTAGTTCCTGTGCAAGTACTGTAACCTTTTAAATTTTTGTAGCCAATAGCAACTGGTCCCTTTGTCTACTGTAGCTGGTTGGCGCTAATACACACAAACCCACGCACAATTACACGGGATGTAAAGATCCAGTGCATTCAGCACTTGTGTATATATGGTGCAATTTACAAGACAGATACAAACGAGTAATTCAGCTCTAGGCCGAAAGCTGTGCCTGACCCCACATCCTTTAACCGTGTTGATGAAGACTAGATTTGTTTGGCCTTGTCTGGTCCCTGCAGGCAGTAACTAGAGGATTTTAATGGAACAGGAAGGATTCGGTTTCAGAGATTCAATAGCAGCCAGCTAGAAGCAGAATTAAACTATGACTCTCAAGCCATTTCCTAGTTATCAGACCAAACTCAAAGTGACCTTTCTGATGTAATCATAAGAAAGTAAACTAGAGCTGCATGATTAATCCAAATGAAATTGAAATGTAGTCCACAAAGTCACAAAGGCTGTGAATTAATTAAATAAATATATGTGCTTCGTGTTTCAGACTAAAGTGCGACACTGTGTTTACATGTGAACAACTCATTATCTTCCAATGTTTGAAACGTCTCAGAGCATCTTGATTTGCAGTAAATGCTGCTCCACACAAACTCCATCTCGAGTTTGGGTGGTTTTAACATAGAAATGCAACATGTGCCAACCATATACCTACACTTGTAATGAGAAGCACTTATCAAAAGAGAAGCTAAGATAAATATAATTTTTCTATTATATTTGTAATTTTGAATTAACATTTGTATTATAATTTTACAGCTGAAATTATTATTACAATATTTTTATTAAATACTCACTTTGTATTTAACATTTTTATTTTTATTTTTTTTAGTAGTAGTAGCAGCAGTGGCAGTAATTATTATTATTATTTTATAACCACACTGATTTATAATCACAAAAATTTGGCCAAATCATACAGCCCTTCAAACAAGCACAGCAAACCTGGATTGTTTTTTATCCCATTTTAAATCAAAATTGCAATTTAGCAGAAAAATCTCATTTTCTTCTCCAAATCATGCAGCCCCACTTCCAACTTCCTTCCAAAGGCGTATACATGGATGAAATTGTGCAATTTGACTATGCAAATTTTTATTATAGTCACCCGAAAGTCAACAACCTTCTGCAACCCAAAAACTGTTGATCATGCGATCTCAACATTTTAAATGTACCTCTCGTGTTGGTTGCCATGTCTGCCACCTTCTGAAAAGCATCAAGAACCGCTGCAGCCGCCAACACTGTGGTTCTGTGAGGGAGTATTTAGCAAAACATTTATAGTTATCAGCGCCAGTGCTGATTAGAAACAGTGACAGGACTGCTGAAAATCAATCTGATTCGCATCTTGAGAATGCAGATTAAGACCCTGTCTTGAATGATGCGCTTGACATGAACTTGAAGTGAATTTGACGCAGTGAAATCCATGAGACCTGAGGGTGTCTCATTTGTTATTTTATGATTCAGAAGAGTGCTCGTCCAGCCTTTTGTCGATCCCATACTGATGCAGACTATTACCCAACAGCCTATGCAGCAAAATGTAGACTGCACAGGTAGACCGCATGGGTTGAGGGTGACATTTGGAACAAGGCCTAAGGCGAGTATCAATATCTCCGAAATGATGAAAGAAATAACTAATAAAAGATTTCTTAAGTGTTAAATTACCTTAGCTGGGAGTGCAGTTTCGTGGCCTTTGCAATGAAGTCTTCCCAAACTGGGTATGAGTACTACAGGAATGAAAAAAGACATGAGAGTTAGTAGTAAGGACTTAAACTACAACACTAAACTGCACACATACAGGTACCCCGACACAGACACATTCAGAACTCCAAAGAACTCTAAAGAAAGCAAAGCACTTCAGATGAGGACCAGATGTCTCGCTTAATACAAGCGGTCATGACACACTTCCATCTGTTTTGGAAGAACATTCTCTACAGGAACTCCAGCAAAATGTTGTCCAGGTGTGCTGACCCTGTCTGTCATCATAACTTTATATGCTGTTGAAATGACCAGCATATGTTGTTCCCCAACTTAGGATTCTGGTGTCTTCACAACAGGCGTCTTCACTCCAAACTTGCACGGCTTACTTTCTTCTTTGAAATGTAAATTAACACATTTTGAAAATGTCTAAGTGTTTTTTGTCCATTCAATCGGCACCAGCTAATGGCACCAAAACTGTTTGGTTACCAACATTCTTCATAATATCTAAGAAATACAACATGAGGGTGGGTAAATTTCATTTTTGGGTGAACTATCCCTTTAAGTAGTTTAACCAGTATTACTTCCTTGGTCAAGTAGAACCTTTGTAAACAACAGTAAAATCTTAAAAGAATTTTCATTCTGAAATAATGATTTATTATCACACCCAAGATGCATATTTTATACAAAACAACTGAAAAACTGATCATCATAGGCTTTCACACTGGATCAATTCAAGAGAAAGTCTGTCTTTAATAAACTGAAATTTCTAGGGACATCAAAAAATATATATTTTTTTAAATTGTGCTGACAGCTCTTGTTAAGAAACTGGAGAGGTTGGAATAAGGTTGTTGTTGCATGGTCTCTGATGACCATGAACAAATGATCTTTCATTCAGAGGTTAAGACATTTATCTGTTTGAAAATCCTTTGTCTCTATACACATCCTGTCTGTCATCATAACTTTATATGCTGTTGAAATGACCAGCATATGTTGTTTCCCAACTTAGGATTCTGGTGTCTTCACAACAGGCGTCTTCACTCCAAACTTGCACGGCTTACTTTCTTCTTTGAAACGTAAATTAACACATTTTGAAAATGTCTAAGTGTTTTTTGTCCATTCAATCGGCACCAGCTAATGGGCACCAAAACTGTTTGGTTACCAACATTCTTCATAATATCTAAGAAATACAACATGAGGGTGGGTAAATTTCATTTTTGGGTGAACTATCCCTTTAAGTAGTTTAACCAGTATTACTTCCTTGGTCAAGTAGAACCTTTGTAAACAACAGTAAAATCTTAAAAGAATTTTCATTCTGAAATAATGATTTATTATCACACCCAAGATGCATATTTTATACAAAACAACTGAAAAACTGATCATCATAGGCTTTCACACTGGATCAATTCAAGAGAAAGTCTGTCTTTAATAAACTGAAATTTCTAGGGACATCAAAAAATATATATTTTTTTAATTGTGCTGACAGCTCTTGTTAAGAAACTGGAGAGGTTGGAATAAGGTTGTTGTTGCATGGTCTCTGATGACCATGAACAAATGATCTTTCATTCAGAGGTTAAGACATTTATCTGTTTGAAAATCCTTTGTCTCTATACACATTTGTGTAAAAAAAAAGGTAAAAAAAAGCTGAATAAGTGCATTCTGGCATCAGGTTTGCTGACACAACCACTAAATAGGGAGACACAAGGCATATGGTCAAAAACCTAAGATACCTACAGTAAACAAAAGTTTATTATTATTTCATAAATAAATAAATAAATGCAAGGGAGTCTGATTTATTTTGTTTGTTGATGCTGGAATCTAGATTAAGCAGTTGTGCTGCTTAATATTTTCATGCAAACTGTTAAACACCAGAAAAACATTGAAAACAACAACATTTACTTAATGTAAAAGTCTTTACTGTAATTTTTGATCAATTTAAAGTGTCCTTGCTGGATAAAAGTATTATTTAAAAAGAAAAAAAGAAAAAATATAATAAATAAATAAATCTTGCTGACCCCAAACTTATGAACGATACTGTACACAAACCATACAATAAGAAAAATGAACTCATCTCAACAGTCAAAGCCTGGTATCTTTAAAACCCACAGGTGGTTAATTCGCTTTCAAGTAACAAGGACAAGAAGGACACGAGGAGATTGAGACTGAAACAGATGAACAAAGAAGGTTGTTGCAGGTTAAGAATAGTCTATAGATGCAGAGATCAGTTCACTTATTGGCCGTAACCGACAACAGCTTAATTGAATAATATCTGATCATTTTTATAGACAGAATACTGTAGAGTATATTGTTATACCTGTTTTACCTTTTCATTTTAGATAAACAAAAACATATTTCCATCATCACAGTTTTAAACATTTAATAAATATGATCTGCTTTAAAATATACTGCAATATTGTAATGAAATATTTAGAAATGAACTGATATTCAGTCATTTCAGAATCAAATCAAGAGATTGTGAGTAGAATCAGAACGTATTGAATCAATATTACTGCTAAACATTAAAATATCATTAAATGTCCTGCTTTTTGATGGTGAGAGAAAAAAACTTTTTGGTAGGCCTGCATGATAAATCGAAATGGAATCGAGATTGCGATTCGACAGAAGCTGCGATTGTCAAGCGCATCTTTCAGTGAAGCACGGTTCTGTGATCAGCAGTAAATCTCCATCCAAAGGCCAGGGGGCGCTCTCGTGCTGAAACTCCAAATACGCCTCGCAGAAGAAACCGAGAAAATGCCTATCGCTGCAGCTGAATAAACAGAAGATTCAACTGCTTTCATTGATTCAACGTGACTAATAAACACACGACTACGGCAAACACTGCTTAAATACATTGTGCTGACAGCTCTTGTTAAGAAACTGGAGAGGTTGGAATAAGGTTGTTGTTGCATGGTCTCTGATGACCATGAACAAATGATCTTTCATTCAGAGGTTAAGACATTTATCTGTTTGAAAATCCTTTGTCTCTATACACATTTGTGTAAAAAAAAAAAAAGGTAAAAAAAAGCTGAATAAGTGCATTCTGGCATCAGGTTTGCTGACACAACCACTAAATAGGGAGACACAAGGCATAGGGTCAAAAACCTAAGATACCTACAGTAAACAAAAGTTTATTATTATTTCATAAATAAATAAATAAATGCAAGGGAGTCTGATTTTGTTTGTTGATGCTGGAATCTAGATTAAGCAGTTGTGCTGCTTAATATTTTCATGCAAACTGTTAAACACCAGAAAAACATTGAAAACAACAACAACATTTACTTAATGTAAAAGTCTTTACTGTAATTTTTGATCAATTTAAAGTGTCCTTGCTGGATAAAAGTATTATTTAAAAAGAAAAAAAGAAAAAATATAATAAATAAATAAATCTTGCTGACCCCAAACTTATGAACGATACTGTACACAAACCATACAATAAGAAAAATGAACTCATCTCAACAGTCAAAGCCTGGAGTCTGTGATTTTTTTGCGTAGCTTGTCAGTGAACTACGGCTATGTGTAGTAAATTCTGCTCCATCTGAAAGCATGTGATGATGATTTCCTGCTGATTACAGAACCGGCATTACTATCAAAATGTGCATGACAATCGCATTCGATTAATCGTGCAGCCCTACTTTCTGGTATTATGATTGGAATCAGTGACAAAGCAAAGATTAGACTTTGAAGAAAAGACCAACTTTGTGTTTATTTCCATGCTAGTTTGTGGCAGTAGTGCAGTCCTTGTGTGGCCAATAAACACATTCAACAAGATGACAAAAAGCCCTAACATTTCAACTCAAGAATGAAACTGTGACCTTAAAGATGTTATTTGTATGGTCAATTTGTCATATCAGCCCTTGAGTTTATCTGTAGTCATAAAGGCTTTCACAGTTAAAAGCTCGCAAACACCAAAACATTTGAACATGCTGAAAAATAAATTCAAAAAGTTATTAAAGTTTGTACAGACAGGAACTTTAATGCTGAATGATGAAAAAAAAAGAAAAAAAGATATATACATTAACTGTTTTAAACTGATGAATATAATTATTATTTATTATTTCATTTAATATTCTTATTTTATTCTTAAAGTGAAAGCAGCATATTTTTGCTGTGTTTTATTTCACATTATGCTAACAAAAACAGCTGTTCTAAACCTTTGGCTATGGCTTTTATAGATCTTGGTCTGCCAAGTGAAATCACAGAGTAGAGTAATTCTACAATATGCAAATTTTTTGAAGAGGAGTTTGACCGACCTACTCGCATCATCTCTGACATTACGACACTCTCTGGCTGCACCCTCTTTACGAGTGCTGATATATACTGTGTGTCAAATGTTGTCAGGGTTGGACCTGAGCCAAGTCTGGAGCCGTTCACAATATATGAACTCCAGATCTGGCATCTGGCCACTGAACTTCACTCAAACGCCAACTTTCAGCAATAACATTCACTATTGGAGCCACATGAGAACATGGAAACCATTTATGGAACAGTATGTGCAACCACAGGTTTCTGCTCCAGCAACGCAACAGGCTGGAAAGTGCTCCAAAAAAAAATCGCAAATAGCTAGGAAAAACAGATCATATCTGAGAGATGGCCATGAGAGGTTTAAATGTTACAGGAGAACAGATTAAATGTAACTTATTTACACAAATGTGCAAAGACCTTGGATCTTTCAACAACAACAACATCCTTCATCCTTAATATTTAACAACATATTTTTGTATGTTTTTCATGACATTACACATTTCATATAATATCATATTGGATTCAGGCTTGCTTTCATTGACTATAACTACACATATTTCTTCTTAAATATATGTGGGTAAAGAAAATGCAAAGTAAGGAAATATATAAATAATAATAAATGTTGAAAAGTGAATATTTACATGCTGTGTAATATTATATAGTAAGGCTATACTGGACAAAACAGTTACTGTGATATTTAAATCAATCAGATTTGCATAGTTAGAATGACTTTCACTATTTAAATGAACAAACCTTCTCATCTGTCAAAAATAAACGTCACTATTACAACTTATGCTTTCCTAAATGTATGAATACCAATATTTTACATACTGTATTCTATACAAAAAGCTATATAAAAGCTGTATTTCATTCTTTACTTCACTGAAAATCACAACAGGGCTTTGAGCAAATGAGAGGTTAGTTGAGCTCCACATTTAAGCTCACTCTGATGCATTTCTATCTCTTTATGAGCCATGTATAATCCCTGCACATTAACATCGCTTTCAAAATCATCAATACGAGGGTCAACCTCAGAGACGTTCTGATTGGAGTCCAAAATAGAGGTAAATGTCTTTTGCTCATTGGACAACTTATAGCTAGGCAGACTTTTAGTGCACCATTTTCAAATTTGTAAATGTCAAGTAAAATTAATTAGGTTAAAATGTGATTATATGGTTGTTGTAAAAATGAAACTACACATGAGCCTCTCTATGAAATAACAGATGGCAGGGCTAGTGAATATAGTACAAGACTTGACTATCAAAATATAATTTTATATTTCTGTTCAAGCCTGGAAAAGTGGGTGGTGCCCATGCTTCATATAAAAACCCTATATTTTGGATAAAAAATCATTTCTGAAGAATTCTGAACATTTCTAAGCTACTAACTAGATCTATAATCAGTGAAAAACATATTTTCTCTTTCTCTTTACTCTATCTTGTACGTATTAGTTGTATGTTTATCTCAAATAAAATGCACAGGAAATATACTTTAATATATAACAACCAATTCTCATTTCAAAACAAAGCCCTCCATGCTGAGACCCACATGTCATTAATCACAGCATCAGTGGTGCAGGCAGCTGGACCCCTGATCAAAACAAAGGCAGTAAAACACAACCATCTTTTTTGCTAAATATCTGCATCAATAAAACAGTACTGGTACCTTCATATCGTTGACGATCGCCTGAAACAATCCACCCAGAGCGCCGCACTCCTTCTCCACACTCTCCATCATGTCACACCAAGCTCTTGATTGTTATACTCTCAATGAATGAACAAAATAGATGAAATGTTCTGATCCAAATAAGCTGATTTCGTCTTCAGGGATTAAAATGAAAGGGGTCCATCACATTCTAATACAGACCTCTTGTTGCTTCGGATGCAAATGTGAGCAACATGCAGCAGATGTCGGCAAAAGGAAACAACAACTGAGGCTGTCGAGTGGCTCTGCGCCTGTTATCCAGGGAATGATGGCTGGGGTCAAAATATCTGATTCTCCCCTCCCAACCCCCGGCTTAGGATACAGAAGACGATTTGAGTATCATACTAACAATATGTGCTGTCAGATCCGCGTGGACGAGAGGTTTCAGCTTAAACAGTGCCGCTGTTACAGCGATTTTTGGATGAAATACGGAATCGACTGATACAGCGAGAGACGGACGTGATATTCGATCCTCCAGGTTGGTGGGCGGGATCATAGGGCCTGGGGGCGAGGCTTGCGGGTAGACATATGGCAGGTTGGTGCGTGTACAGGGAGAGGACAATTGAATGGTGGACCTTTAAAGTAGCTTTAACGTGTCTTTGTGTGGCAGGGACAAAGTTAACAGCACAGCTGCCACTGCAGGCCATTAAATGGACAGTGCACATTTTTTAACCCTTTAACAGTCACGACAAGAAATATATTTAAAAATATATAACAAATAATTTACATAGTGATTTAACAGCACCTTGCACTTTTTGAAATTCTAATTTAATAATAATAATATTAGCCTAATAATAATAATAAGCTTTTGCAAGTCGCTTAAACGTGGTTAAATGTGCCTGCTAAATGCATACGTGTAATGTAAATTGACCACTTTTTTAACCATTTTTATGCCATTTTAATCAACCTTTTATTTAAATAGTCCTGTGTTTCACGTAAATAGTCCCACATAAATAAATAAATATTAAATTTAGTCTCTCAGTTAATATGCTACAAAAACGGCATGAATAATAATTATACAAAATTAGAATTTTTTTAAAATATGTTTTAAATATATAATAGGCCTATTATCAAGGTATACTGGCCACCCAATTTTCATACTGTTTAATTAATAATATAAGGATGTTGGGCTGTTATTCCGAATATTGCTAAACTTTATTGAAGTCATAACTTGCACATTAAGCTTTAATTTATGCGCTGGTGTAATTCAGAGATAAATTATGACTCTAATATCTTGGGTGTGGGAACTTATAGGAAACTTTAAAAGCTAACTGAAAAACATGAAACACGAAAACATGAAAAACTCCTCTTTATAATCAGCAAAATGCACTTAATTTCAAATGGTTTAGAAATGTTCTAAGCAGAGAAAGCAGCACATTTATCAATTCTAATCAAAATTCAGTGAACTGTGATCTAACTGTATTGAGTAAAGTGTGTGTTCTAAACCTTGACCTTGCTGCCGAACACTGTCCCTTGAGAGCTAAATGAGCAAAGAGGCCACAATGATTCATTCCATCCCTCTCTTGCACAGCGTGTCATATATCCATTTGCTTTTTCCCTGTCATCTACACAAGCATATCTCCTACATACTGTTGCCATATGCAGGTATATGGCTATTTGACCATAAAATTCTGATTTAACTTCAATCGATATGTAAGTATATCGTTGTGTAACCTTGCGGTTGAGAAATAGGAGTAGAGGTCCCATATCAAATAAACACTTTCTGACTTTGAGCCAATGTTTTCCATCAGTTTCTACAAAAGCACTTAATACAGGATACAAAAGCTATAGCTTACAATTAGCATGACCACAGAATGCAGCGGGATATGATCGCAGCATAACTGGTTTACAAAATTTTAAAAATACATTTCCAAAATATTACTTTAATTTAAAATATGATAAGATTTTCCTGTTTATTCTTTATTATAGTAACTAGCAAGTAACTAGATATGTTATTTATACAGTGTTGTTATATTATATTGTTTAAATCATCTTTCTTATTACATTTTAAGGTTATAGACATACAGACAGACAGACAGACAGACAGATAGATAGATAGATAGATAGATAGATAGATAGATAGATAGATAGATAGATAGATAGATAGATAGATAGGTGGTAGAATAAAAGTATTACTTTCTTTAAAAAGTATGTGTATATAGCCTGTGTATATAGCCTAAAATTAACAACAATCCCCAAATACAAAAGACACACACACACA
This sequence comes from Sinocyclocheilus grahami, assembly GCF_001515645.1. Taxonomy (NCBI): domain Eukaryota; kingdom Metazoa; phylum Chordata; class Actinopteri; order Cypriniformes; family Cyprinidae; genus Sinocyclocheilus; species Sinocyclocheilus grahami. Next base: position 4,573,154 of record NW_015505234.1, on the reverse strand, counting down.
CAAATAAATAAATAAAACAACAACCAGCAACAGTGCTTGGCAAAGCAAATACACCAAGGTCCTACATAGTTCAGACAGGAACAGAGCAACTAAGGAGAAACAAAGCCCACCTTCATCCTCAACCAGAGCACTCTGTAAAAGCACCAGAGACCACAGGGGCCCAGAGGGAAACTACAATGGTTCAACCAGGGCCTTTGGTTGAAATACCAGAGACTGTGGTGCATAGGAGAGAAGCAGAAGTGGAGCAGGTGCCTGAAACAGCAAGAACAGAGAGAGCATATACTGAAAAAGAGAGAGAGCCTCCAAGAAGACAAGTGAAGCCACCAAAGTGGCTTAGAGACTATGTAGTTCATTGAGCTAAGCATTATAAAGAAAAGAAAAGAAAAAAAGTGTTCTTTTATTCTAGACTGTTCTAATATGTTTGTTCACTTGTTCTCAGGAAATATGGTTACAGAGATGTTTAACAGTTAATGTTGCCCCTGAGGAGGGGAGATGTAGTAGATGTCCCAAAAGGGGACCCGTAGAAAAAGGGGTGGGCATGCGACCAGGAAGTTAAGTAAAGAGTCTGGCGCATCAAGCTGTGTGTGTGTCGTTGATTACTATTACAGCATCAATGTAATCTAAAACTGAATGTCAGCAATAACAAAGTATTCTCCTGACAAAAGAACAAATGTCTGGTGAACCATTGAAAAGTTGTTTTGATATACACTTAATTTATGAGCCAACTGCATATAACTGACCACAGTGAAACCGCAACCACAATTTCCTGGAGTACCGCTAAAGAAATCTAAAAGTCCCCCAGAACTTTTCTAAAGCAGGGGGATGTTGTTGCATTCTTCTTACATCACTGGAACATTCTGTTCTTTAAAACAGCTGAATTCTTCCAAAAAGATCAAATCAAGGAGCCACCTCTGACCTTCACAGTATTTAGGCAGCTGTAAACCTTATAACTTTGACAGGTTTTGTCGAGCCATAATGGGAGCTGGATATTTTTCAGTCAAGTGCAACCTTTACGTACATGATGACTCTCTCTAGGGCCTTTTGGATGATACCACACATACAATCCTTTAGAGAACACTTACGGATGAAAAAGACGGCACAGAGAGCATATTCTGCATAACTTTTTTCTGAAAACAGTCCTGATGCACTATAATCTACGATATGAGCACTCTTACCCTTTCTTTATTATTCTTCATCAACAGAATTATGATGTGGAATGAAAACAATACGAACTTCTTAAGATCATGCACATATGTTTTGGGTTTGTTTTTATGAGCATGGTGATACTTAAAATACCATTCTAACCATAGTCTGTCTGCTGACTGGAGGAGAACCAGCTGTGGTACCGTCACGTTCATTCCTCCCGGCCCCTCGCTGTCCCTACAGAGTCGATGGGTTGCAGGGATTCCGGGTCCTTGATCCACACTGGGGCCTTTACTGAGAACATTTGAGCCGGTGGAATTTCCTCTCGCGCAGCCTGCTAAGCCAAAGGATTCCTCAAGATCAGCTAAACAGGGAGGAGGCACGTGCATCTCCCTGTGCTTGTGAAAGAGACAGAGAGAAAGTAAACAGTAAAATATGCAGAGAGCATGAAGCAGGAGAATAAGATATTGTATTGCACAGTGCAACCAAGACTGCTTATGAGATTATTAAATGTAGAAATGTTAAATGTAAAAATAAGATTTTCTTTTCTAATTAATTAAATAAATTAAGACCTTTATTCAGTAGAATGCATTAAACTGATTAAAAGTGACAATGTTCATAATGTTACAATAGATTTTGTATTTAAATCCATGTTTTAAACTGTATTAACAGGTACATATAGCTGTTAATAATAACACAATATAAATGTACATAAATGAAAATGATTGCATGTCATTCTTCTTTTTTCATCTATTGAAAACATGCCATCTAGATTATTTTATCTAGATTTTTATTGTTTTGTAGTTCTGGCATTTAAACATTTTGAATCTACAAACCCAATTCCAAAAAAGTTGGGACACTGTACAAATTGTGAGTAAATAAGGAATGGAATAATTTACAAATCTCATAAACTTATATTTTATTCACAATAGAATATAGATAACATATCAAATGTTGAAAGTGAGACATTTTGAAATATCATGCCAAATATTGGCTCATTTTGGATTTCATGAGAGCTCCTGAATAAAATATTGAAATTTGAATTAACTTCCACATCATTGCATTCTGTTTTTATTCACAATTTGTACAGTGTCCCAACTTTTTTGGAATCGGGTTTGTACTTGCCAAGAGCAAATACATATATTGGTATATATAAATATTGATACAGTACCATTCAAACCGTTCATGCCATTGGGGCTAGTACGTTAGTTTTTTTGTAACTAATACTTTTGTTCAGCAAGGATGCAAAATATTTGACAAATTGACAGTAAAAAAAAAACATTTGTAATGTTACAAAATATTTCTATTTCAAATAAATGCTGTGCTGTTTTTCTATTCATCAAAGAATCCTTAACCCCCAGCCCAAAAATAAATAAAATAAATAAAATATATAATCATAATCATACAAATGATGCCCTTCACTGGAACAGATATGGAGGAATTTAGCATTACAGTCATGGCCAAAAGTTTTGGCAGTGACATAAATATGTGTTTTGCAAAGTTTGCTGCTTCAGTATTTGTAGATTATTCTTCCACATGTTTCTATGGTATACTGAAAAACAATAAGCATATAAGTTTTAAAGGCTTTTATTGGCAAAAAATATGAGTCAATATCAGTGTTGACCCTTGTTCTTCATAACCTCTGCAATTCGCTCTGGCATGCTGGATATTAGCTTCTGGGCCAAATCCTGACTGATGGTGATCCATTCTTGCCTTATTAGTTCTCGGTTTTTGCTTCTCAAGATGTTAATGGAATCATGTGGATTATTGTGATGCTTTTATCAGCTGTTTGGACTCTTATTATGATGGCACCTATTCACTACAGGTGATGTAACAAGTGATGTAATGCTAAACTTCTACATATCTACATGTTGGATGGCCTGACTGTAAGAAAATTTTCAGCGAATATTAATTTTTGTGAGAACTATTCCTTTAAAACCTTCTGCATAAACTTTCGTGTTTGATTTAACAGTACATACATCTTGAAACTGCTTTAAACTTCAGTGACTTTTTACAAACACCTTTGTGGTATTCAGTTCTGCACTGTGCAGCCACTTTTTCACAGAAAGATATTTGAGTCAACAAATCAGAGAAGTACTTTAAATAAACCAGTGAGAGAAGAAACTTTGCTGGCTTTGCTTGCCATCTTCCTCTCTTCCTCTTTTATTGTGTGTCATTACATCTGGCTGTATGTAATGTACATACATCATACAAATGTATTTTCCCCCTACTTCTACATCCCTGTATACTTTATTATATTTAAGAATTATAACCGTGAAATGTTATTAAAGAAAGTGCACAGTAAGTGTAGATGTTGCCCTCTGCTGGATTTCATAAGAAATTGTCCCGATTTCCATTGCCTTCCAAACAAGTTAAAGTGACATGGAAATGCATTCGAATACACTGAAATATAGTTAAAAACAACAACTGAAGATAAGAATTAGAAACACCACAAGCAGAAAATGTATCAAATTATCTTTTAATCATTCTACTTTACTTTTTCTGTAAACCTGATTTAAAAATATAACAAAAATTTAATGTGATTTTTCTGGATTCTGCATTTGTGACTGTGGCCAGATTGGCAAAATGTTTTAAAATGTAAAATTAATACTTTTGCAGACACTGAAGTATTTGGCTGTGGGATTCGGCAAAAACCTGAAAATAGTTTTTTTTCTATTTCAGGACTAAACGTAAACATATAAAACATGCACACAATTATAATGCAGCATTTCAGTGAAATTATCTCCAGTGTAATTATGTGTCAGCATTAATGCTGGCTAGTGATGTGATTTGCTTGAGAAAATACTACTAATAAAAAATAAAGGTACTTTACATACTTGCAAAAATGTATTGTAAAATCTTCAGCTCACTCAGAATGGTGCTGGTCTGCCAATAGTTCAGTTGTGCCTAGTTGAACTGTGCCAAACACTAGCAAACAACAGGATGATAAGCTAAAAATAAACAGCACACTCACTCAAAAAAATAGTTCAGAGTCTGTATATGACAAATGGTACAGGTACAATGAAAATGTAAAGCCTTGATCATGTAAAATAATCATCTCAGAGAGCCGTCTCTTTGGATTCTGCCACCACTGGTGCCGGATGGAAGGTCAGAATTTCAGTGAAGGTGAGTTCTGGGGTCAAAGAGGGAATAGAAGGAACAGAGGTGGACAGAAAAATAGACAAAAAAGGGAAACCGGTTATTTCTTAACTCTTCAGAATAAACTTTCCCATACATAAGAGTAAAATACTAACTAAGGTTGTATCTTCATTGTACCCAATGGATCCTCTGCAGTGAATGGGTGCCGTCAGGATGTGTCCAAACAGCTGATAAAAACATCACAGTAATCCAAAAGTAATCCACTCCAGTCAATCGATTAATGTCTTGTGAAGTGAAAAGCTGTCAATAAGGCATTTTAACTTTAAACTGTCACTTCTGGACAAAAGACAAATCCATAATATTCCATACAAGTCCAAAAAGTCCATCACCTGTTGTCCTCACATCAAAATCCATCAACATATTTGTTTATTGACATAACTGTTTTTGCTTGTAAACAGTGATTGATCTGTGCATATTTTTTTCCTGATTCAGATGACTTTTCACTGGAGAAAGCAATATTATGGACAGAGGACTAAAACAGAACAGAAGTTAAAAATGTCTTGATGGATTTGTTTATTACAAGCATGCAGCTTTTCACTTCACTTGATGTGAATTGATGGACTGGAGTCATGTGCATTACTTGTGGATTATTGTGATGTTTTTATCAGCTGTTTGAACTCTCATTCTGACGGCACCCATTCACTGCAGCAGATCCATTGTTGAGCAAGGGATGAAATGCTAAATTTGCTCCCAAATCTGTTCCAATGAGAAAACAAACTCATCTACATATTGGATGACCTGGGGTGAGTAAAATTTTAACTACTGAACTAATGAGACATGTTATAACTGGTTGCCTATCCATTACACCATTTCGGTGAATTTAAAGTCACTCATATAAAGGTTTTAAGCTTATGTGTAGAACAACCCCAAACTTACTTTTCCATTGCTCCAATGACTGCTCAGCCTCATCCAGTGAATGGTCATACGGTGGGGCCTCTGTCTCCTCCTCTGGTTCACGAAAATCTGAGAAGAAAGGAAGAGCCAGTCCCTCTGCTGCTGTTATTCTACTTTCAGGGTCCAGGAGCAACATGCTTTCTAACACATGAATCGCTGAAAAGGAGATCAACACACAGTCAATGACAAACAATTATGTGACATTCATACTTGTTTTCATCAAATACATTCATGTAAGATGCTTGGATCAAGTAGTAATGTATTCCTTGGGAAACTAACTCATGAAAGTCATGTGTTGTCAAAAGTTGCTTTGAATAAATCATCTGCCAAATGCATACATGTAAATGAAGTTGATAAAAAGCTATGAACATTTTATGTACGTCATCAAGATTTTAGGTTAAAATTTTTATGAATGTTAATAGTTTAACACAATGTTTTCACCTCTTTTCTTCACAAGTTCATTTAAATTAAATATTATTCACAAGTTCAACAAATATTCAATGTAATCTCAATTAATTTGATGTCATTAAATTGCATGCATTTTAAATGAAATATATAATATATGATAACAAAAATTTGAAAAATACACACTCATTCTCTTTTTGCATTGAGCAAGAGAGAAAACAATCTTACCTTGTGGGTTAACATATGGTAACAATGTCCGAAGATCTTTCTTTTTAAGTTTTGGTAACTTTGCTATGTAGTTTCTAGCCTACAAAAAAAAAATCATGTGGTTTAGATTTTCACATCTCACAATATATCTGGTGAGAGGTCTGCAAACTAGTCTAAGTATGAAAATATGATTGAAACACACATCTTCAGACTGTAGTTTGGCTGTGAACTCTTTTGCGGGCGTCCCTGTAATCTTCATGATCTCCATCAGCTGATCCAGGTCTGGTGGAAAATGGTCAAGGATTCAAATATACTGGGGATGAGATTTAGGGAAATAGTCACCACATCAGAAATACAATATTCTCCTAAATTTGCGCATAAAATCCACAGCTTTCCTGCGAGGAAGGATACGGTCATTTCCTTTGAACAGTGGTTTCCCTAGCAGCATCTCTGCCATGATGCAGCCGACTGACCAGATGTCCACTGATGGGAAACATTTAATCAAACACAAACATATCTCTGTATTATCATCAGTTTAAAAAGCAATAGTGCGTTATTTCATTAATCCAGAATATTCTATTGCCTTTATGAGAGCAATAAAATAGGCTAACACTGATCTTTATTTAGTATTAACATATGATTTTAATCACAGTATGGATAGTGTTTCACAATACAGTACAGAGCAACCTCAGTTAATGCTCAAAAAATGCATGCAACCAGTAAATTCTAATAAATAAATACATAAAGATATATAAAGATTAGTGCACGCAACATGGAACTAACCAGTCTGTGTGTAATGCATCCAGCTAAGAATGACCTCAGGCGCTCTGTACCAACGTGTCACAACATAGCCCGTCATTTCACTGTCTGCTTGCCGAGCTAGACCAAAATCCAGGATCTGTAATATAAGACACAAGGCTTTATCTCGACAAGAGGCACACAGCATGAATACGCAAATACCACTTCATGGTAAGATACCTTAAGCTCACACTCCTCATTTATTGCCAGATTGCCTGGTTTGAGATCCTGCAGGTTTTAACAGATGAAGTCAGAGGTTTTGCAGTGAGAAATACATGTGTGCATATGTATTTATGATTAAAACAACCTTACGCACCCTGTGAATGATTCCAGCAGCATGGATATACTGGGAACACAAAGAGATTTATGGCAATATATTTGAGAGAGCAAGTATTTATTACTAAAAACTTACAATACTCACTTTGAGTCCTCTCAATATTTGGTAGACAAGATACTGGACCCTGTCCTCTGATAGTCTCTCCATTTTCATTAACTTTCCTAGATCTGTACCCATGAAAGGCATGACCAAGTAACTGTGCAAAGGATAGGGAGAATCAGATGATGACCATGCATCCAAGAATCACTATACACATCCAAAACAATCACAGCTAGACCAAATGGTCAAAGCACCTGTAAAATACTCACAAGTCATGGAATCTGTCTAGAGAAAGGTCTGCAGTGAAAACATCCATGAGCCCAATAACCTGTACGGGTTCAACCAGAGAAAGTGGTTATTAAATACAGCACAGCATGAAGCCTGCAAATCTGTTCAAATATGACAGGCAGATGAGAAACCCTCATCATGGAGTGTCGATCTTTGGCGTCCTACATTATCATGCTTCATGTGTTTGAGCAGCCTGAGCTCCCGATAAGCTCTTTTGGCAAACAGGTCAGACTGGAAGGGACGATGGAGTTTCTTGATGGCCACCTTTGCCCCTGTCCTCCGGTCAAATGCATAGCTGAGGAGTAAATTACCAGTTGTAAATGCTACATGCATTTCAAACTAGAGTACAGAAATATAAATGTTATTGCCATTGAACTATCATATAGCTATTATGTAAACCAAAGTATTATCAATTTTAATGTTTCAAACAAACAAACAAAAAACTAAGAAGTAATCAAATCTTGACTAGTACATTTTTCAATGAAACTACTAACTATTATTTAGATACTAGAACTGATTCCAGTAGTGGCTAGTGTCTATTTAATCTATCCCACAAGTTAAAACTAGTGTTTACGACAACTAGAATAGACACTAGAAACTATTTTAATAGCTACAAGTAAAACTGTAATAGGTTCGAGCAACTGGAAAACATACTACAGAATTCATAAATTAATAAATATCTGAAACACATTCCCACAATGCCAATTAAATTAGTTACCAGTAAAAATGAAATTACTTGTCACTAACTAGGGTAGTGACGAAGGAATAAATACTATTATGTACATGAATTTTGAACTAAATATAGTAGAATTTAGGACAAAAGAAGCTATTGCTATGTCAAAAGAAACTAAGAGAAGTAGTAATGTGTTTTTTAAAGATACATATGTATATTTGTGTTTTTAAGAGATATATTTTAATCTAAATGAAGGATTGGTCTGAGGACGAGTGGTTTTAGTGATAGTAAATGGTAATAGCCTATAATTTCATAGTTAAAGGTGCAGTGCATAATATTTAGGAGGATCTATTGACAGAAATGCAATATAATATACATAACTATGTTTTCAGAGGTGTATAAAGCCCTTACACAATGAACCGTTATGTTTTTATTAACTTAGAATGAGCAATTTATATCTACATACACCGCGGGTCCCCTTCATAGACTGTAAAAAAAGATGGACGACGCGTCTCCTATTCCTTCCACGATAGAAAAGTGAAGCCAAAGCATCTCAGTATGGCTGCTGCCATCTTGAGTAAATGACGTCATTTGGAGCCCGAGTCTGCGCAGTAGTGTCGTGAGGTAGAGCTGCGGTATCAAACTCCCGCCCAAACTCCCACAGACCCAATCAACCATAACGACACGCCCCGTTTTCATAGCATCAAATTACTAGCTAAAATCAAACCTATCACAAAAACGAACAATTGAACATATATCAGCGTGAAAACAACAACCTTTAATGACCAAAACTATCTTTTGGAAAATTGTATTGGAAGAGTAATTTATTTTTTTATTTTGACTCAAGTCCCATTCGTTTACATGGAGAGGGCGGGGTTTATGACCTGTACTGCAGCCAGCCACCAGGGGGAGATCAAAGAGCCTGCAGCTTCACTTTTCAGGACGTGTGAGGCACACCAGGTCCCCTTACATGGGCCCTGTCCCAAATGGCACCCTAAACCCCAGCGGTCTTCCTCTGAGTCCGCACTTTCGTGACGTAATGCCGCTTTGACTGTCGGGTAGAAGTATGCTGCGGAGCTCGCCCCAGTGCGGGCTCGGCAGAAGTGCGGATCGAGGGCACATAACGGCCGCAAGAGGTGGTGCTCGCGAGCACCCTTCTGAACACTAAAATGACAAATGGGACACCCTACGGTCTCGTGGACTTAACAGACATGCGCACACGGCGGCCATTGTAAGTCTGTAAGACCACAAGTGCACATGAAGTGTTCCATTTGGGACAGGGCCTTGGAAGTCGCAAAGGACCAACAGAGCACGTTTCGTCACTATGTTGTTCTTGCGAATAAAACACTGACACAATGATGAAGAAGTAACAATAATATTCGCAATAACATTGTTTTATTGAATAATTAAGTAAATATAATTCCTTAATTTACCTTTGTAAAGAAACCTCATTGCTGGCTACCAGTGACGGCGCTACACTGGGGCTAGGGGGGGCTATAGCGCCGTCAGAATTTTGAATAGCCCCGGTTTACTCTGACGTCATCAATATCATTTATTTTCTTAGCACCCCCACATATTGGTCTAGCCTCCCCTTAGCACCGGTAGAGAAATAATTCTGGCGCTGTGCCTGCTGGCTACTCTCTGCTGTCTCAAACTACGACATCTTAAGGCTGATTTATACTTCTGCGTCTGACCTACGCCGTAGGCTATGTGTCAGTTTTCATTTATACTTCTGCGTCGTTGTCCGCATCAACGTGCAGTACACATGCAAACCGCTAGTCCGCAGTGTCCACGGGCATGTTGCTGGTGTAACCCGCAGTACCACGGCAAAAGTCGAAGAAGAAGCGGCTTGTAGGAGAAGCTATCAAATCATTAAATCATTATTTAAAACTACAAAAAGGAGACAACAACGGAACAGGAGATGATGGCATTCTTTCAATCTGCACAAGGACTTGTACCACGGCAGATCAACATTGTTTGTTGCGGACAACTACTGATGTATAATGCTATGTAGTATAATAAATGATAAGACACTCGTTCTTTGCTTTGTTTTATTTTATATAAGAAGGTGTAACATTAAAATATATTAAAGTGCACATAAACACACACAAAACTCGAGTACATATGGAGGGAGGGGTTCTTGCAGACCAATCACAGTGCTTGCGGTCTGCGTAGAATTGACGCGCTGTTAGATTTTTAGAGAGGTGCAGGTCAGGCTGCGGCGTATGGGTGTGCGTCTATGCGTAAGCTAAGGCGTAGGTTCGACGCAGAAGTATAAATTGGGCTTTAGTCCTGTATCGGCCGCCATAGCTTCTCTGGTGGGGTGAGCCGTAGACATAATAAATACAACTAAGTGAACCGAACATGTCACCTAACGGGCACCGTACGCTACAATTTACACACTGCACCTTTAAGTTGTGGGACTTGTCTTAATAGTGATATTACTCTGGGATATTCCTCTGGGCCTTTTAAATCAAATATGGAAAGGTGAGGACATGCAATAAACCAGCATCACCTGACCACAGTATTCGTCAACAGCTGCCATCTTATAATTATTAACCTCATATGCAACGAGCTGTACACAACGTAGTTTTGCAGGCACTGGATTTCTCATTTGGAACTCTCATTTTCTGTCTTTGTTTATCTTGAATATCTTCAAGTGAGAAAACATACGCAGGCTACTCTCAAACATACCGTACAACTGAATATCTCAAGCCACTTCTGGGCATCTTAATCATAAAGTGATGTTTCACTTGTGCTTGACTACCTCCTTACACATCATTTGTTTTGAATAGACGCCAGATACATGGATCTGCTACAGTGACAATGCATTACGTGTTTTTCAAATGTAAAGCACGAATCTTTCCAGGAAGTACAGAAAATGAGAGTAGCACTCACCATACTGTACCATATGCCCCCGTCCCCACCTGTTTCATATCTCTGTATCTCTCCGGAACCTCCCAACAGGTTTTATTCACCTCCTGACGATAATAGCCAGGTCTTGATCGGCCTGACATATTGGTGAAAAATATGTGCTACCTCGAGACCCGCAGCTGTGATTTCCAGGTTAACCTGAACACTGATAATAGAAATCTACCTGTGCGTGCCCGCGCAACCGCTCCCTCTCCGGCGTGGCAGTGTGTATGGCAAGCTGTATTAACATAAAGCTATTGTGTAAACCAAATACCTATTTTAATGTTACTATACTTTAAAAATACATGAGTAAGTAACCAAATAGCGACCAGTATATTTCCCAGGGTCACTAACTACTCTAAATAACTATGATTCAAGTAG
>NW_015505234.1:4543096-4560097 GCF_001515645.1 Sinocyclocheilus grahami | reverse complement strand
GTTTGGCTGTGAACTCTTTTGCGGGCGTCCCTGTAATCTTCATGATCTCCATCAGCTGATCCAGGTCTGGTGGAAAATGGTCAAGGATTCAAATATACTGGGGATGAGATTTAGGGAAATAGTCACCACATCAGAAATACAATATTCTCCTAAATTTGCGCATAAAATCCACAGCTTTCCTGCGAGGAAGGATACGGTCATTTCCTTTGAACAGTGGTTTCCCTAGCAGCATCTCTGCCATGATGCAGCCGACTGACCAGATGTCCACTGATGGGAAACATTTAATCAAACACAAACATATCTCTGTATTATCATCAGTTTAAAAAGCAATAGTGCGTTATTTCATTAATCCAGAATATTCTATTGCCTTTATGAGAGCAATAAAATAGGCTAACACTGATCTTTATTTAGTATTAACATATGATTTTAATCACAGTATGGATAGTGTTTCACAATACAGTACAGAGCAACCTCAGTTAATGCTCAAAAAATGCATGCAACCAGTAAATTCTAATAAATAAATACATAAAGATATATAAAGATTAGTGCACGCAACATGGAACTAACCAGTCTGTGTGTAATGCATCCAGCTAAGAATGACCTCAGGCGCTCTGTACCAACGTGTCACAACATAGCCCGTCATTTCACTGTCTGCTTGCCGAGCTAGACCAAAATCCAGGATCTGTAATATAAGACACAAGGCTTTATCTCGACAAGAGGCACACAGCATGAATACGCAAATACCACTTCATGGTAAGATACCTTAAGCTCACACTCCTCATTTATTGCCAGATTGCCTGGTTTGAGATCCTGCAGGTTTTAACAGATGAAGTCAGAGGTTTTGCAGTGAGAAATACATGTGTGCATATGTATTTATGATTAAAACAACCTTACGCACCCTGTGAATGATTCCAGCAGCATGGATATACTGGGAACACAAAGAGATTTATGGCAATATATTTGAGAGAGCAAGTATTTATTACTAAAAACTTACAATACTCACTTTGAGTCCTCTCAATATTTGGTAGACAAGATACTGGACCCTGTCCTCTGATAGTCTCTCCATTTTCATTAACTTTCCTAGATCTGTACCCATGAAAGGCATGACCAAGTAACTGTGCAAAGGATAGGGAGAATCAGATGATGACCATGCATCCAAGAATCACTATACACATCCAAAACAATCACAGCTAGACCAAATGGTCAAAGCACCTGTAAAATACTCACAAGTCATGGAATCTGTCTAGAGAAAGGTCTGCAGTGAAAACATCCATGAGCCCAATAACCTGTACGGGTTCAACCAGAGAAAGTGGTTATTAAATACAGCACAGCATGAAGCCTGCAAATCTGTTCAAATATGACAGGCAGATGAGAAACCCTCATCATGGAGTGTCGATCTTTGGCGTCCTACATTATCATGCTTCATGTGTTTGAGCAGCCTGAGCTCCCGATAAGCTCTTTTGGCAAACAGGTCAGACTGGAAGGGACGATGGAGTTTCTTGATGGCCACCTTTGCCCCTGTCCTCCGGTCAAATGCATAGCTGAGGAGTAAATTACCAGTTGTAAATGCTACATGCATTTCAAACTAGAGTACAGAAATATAAATGTTATTGCCATTGAACTATCATATAGCTATTATGTAAACCAAAGTATTATCAATTTTAATGTTTCAAACAAACAAACAAAAAACTAAGAAGTAATCAAATCTTGACTAGTACATTTTTCAATGAAACTACTAACTATTATTTAGATACTAGAACTGATTCCAGTAGTGGCTAGTGTCTATTTAATCTATCCCACAAGTTAAAACTAGTGTTTACGACAACTAGAATAGACACTAGAAACTATTTTAATAGCTACAAGTAAAACTGTAATAGGTTCGAGCAACTGGAAAACATACTACAGAATTCATAAATTAATAAATATCTGAAACACATTCCCACAATGCCAATTAAATTAGTTACCAGTAAAAATGAAATTACTTGTCACTAACTAGGGTAGTGACGAAGGAATAAATACTATTATGTACATGAATTTTGAACTAAATATAGTAGAATTTAGGACAAAAGAAGCTATTGCTATGTCAAAAGAAACTAAGAGAAGTAGTAATGTGTTTTTTAAAGATACATATGTATATTTGTGTTTTTAAGAGATATATTTTAATCTAAATGAAGGATTGGTCTGAGGACGAGTGGTTTTAGTGATAGTAAATGGTAATAGCCTATAATTTCATAGTTAAAGGTGCAGTGCATAATATTTAGGAGGATCTATTGACAGAAATGCAATATAATATACATAACTATGTTTTCAGAGGTGTATAAAGCCCTTACACAATGAACCGTTATGTTTTTATTAACTTAGAATGAGCAATTTATATCTACATACACCGCGGGTCCCCTTCATAGACTGTAAAAAAAGATGGACGACGCGTCTCCTATTCCTTCCACGATAGAAAAGTGAAGCCAAAGCATCTCAGTATGGCTGCTGCCATCTTGAGTAAATGACGTCATTTGGAGCCCGAGTCTGCGCAGTAGTGTCGTGAGGTAGAGCTGCGGTATCAAACTCCCGCCCAAACTCCCACAGACCCAATCAACCATAACGACACGCCCCGTTTTCATAGCATCAAATTACTAGCTAAAATCAAACCTATCACAAAAACGAACAATTGAACATATATCAGCGTGAAAACAACAACCTTTAATGACCAAAACTATCTTTTGGAAAATTGTATTGGAAGAGTAATTTATTTTTTTATTTTGACTCAAGTCCCATTCGTTTACATGGAGAGGGCGGGGTTTATGACCTGTACTGCAGCCAGCCACCAGGGGGAGATCAAAGAGCCTGCAGCTTCACTTTTCAGGACGTGTGAGGCACACCAGGTCCCCTTACATGGGCCCTGTCCCAAATGGCACCCTAAACCCCAGCGGTCTTCCTCTGAGTCCGCACTTTCGTGACGTAATGCCGCTTTGACTGTCGGGTAGAAGTATGCTGCGGAGCTCGCCCCAGTGCGGGCTCGGCAGAAGTGCGGATCGAGGGCACATAACGGCCGCAAGAGGTGGTGCTCGCGAGCACCCTTCTGAACACTAAAATGACAAATGGGACGCCCTACGGTCTCGTGGACTTAACAGACATGCGCACACGGCGGCCATTGTAAGTCTGTAAGACCACAAGTGCACATGAAGTGTTCCATTTGGGACAGGGCCTTGGAAGTCGCAAAGGACCAACAGAGCACGTTTCGTCACTATGTTGTTCTTGCGAATAAAACACTGACACAATGATGAAGAAGTAACAATAATATTCGCAATAACATTGTTTTATTGAATAATTAAGTAAATATAATTCCTTAATTTACCTTTGTAAAGAAACCTCATTGCTGGCTACCAGTGACGGCGCTACACTGGGGCTAGGGGGGGCTATAGCGCCGTCAGAATTTTGAATAGCCCCGGTTTACTCTGACGTCATCAATATCATTTATTTTCTTAGCACCCCCACATATTGGTCTAGCCTCCCCTTAGCACCGGTAGAGAAATAATTCTGGCGCTGTGCCTGCTGGCTACTCTCTGCTGTCTCAAACTACGACATCTTAAGGCTGATTTATACTTCTGCGTCTGACCTACGCCGTAGGCTATGTGTCAGTTTTCATTTATACTTCTGCGTCGTTGTCCGCGTCAACGTGCAGTACACATGCAAACCGCTAGTCCGCAGTGTCCACGGGCATGTTGCTGGTGTAACCCGCAGTACCACGGCAAAAGTCGAAGAAGAAGCGGCTTGTAGGAGAAGCTATCAAATCATTAAATCATTATTTAAAACTACAAAAAGGAGACAACAACGGAACAGGAGATGATGGCATTCTTTCAATCTGCACAAGGACTTGTACCACGGCAGATCAACATTGTTTGTTGCGGACAACTACTGATGTATAATGCTATGTAGTATAATAAATGATAAGACACTCGTTCTTTGCTTTGTTTTATTTTATATAAGAAGGTGTAACATTAAAATATATTAAAGTGCACATAAACACACACAAAACTCGAGTACATATGGAGGGAGGGGTTCTTGCAGACCAATCACAGTGCTTGCGGTCTGCGTAGAATTGACGCGCTGTTAGATTTTTAGAGAGGTGCAGGTCAGGCTGCGGCGTATGGGTGTGCGTCTATGCGTAAGCTAAGGCGTAGGTTCGACGCAGAAGTATAAATTGGGCTTTAGTCCTGTATCGGCCGCCATAGCTTCTCTGGTGGGGTGAGCCGTAGACATAATAAATACAACTAAGTGAACCGAACATGTCACCTAACGGGCACCGTACGCTACAATTTACACACTGCACCTTTAAGTTGTGGGACTTGTCTTAATAGTGATATTACTCTGGGATATTCCTCTGGGCCTTTTAAATCAAATATGGAAAGGTGAGGACATGCAATAAACCAGCATCACCTGACCACAGTATTCGTCAACAGCTGCCATCTTATAATTATTAACCTCATATGCAACGAGCTGTACACAACGTAGTTTTGCAGGCACTGGATTTCTCATTTGGAACTCTCATTTTCTGTCTTTGTTTATCTTGAATATCTTCAAGTGAGAAAACATACGCAGGCTACTCTCAAACATACCGTACAACTGAATATCTCAAGCCACTTCTGGGCATCTTAATCATAAAGTGATGTTTCACTTGTGCTTGACTACCTCCTTACACATCATTTGTTTTGAATAGACGCCAGATACATGGATCTGCTACAGTGACAATGCATTACGTGTTTTTCAAATGTAAAGCACGAATCTTTCCAGGAAGTACAGAAAATGAGAGTAGCACTCGACAAATGGGACACCCTACGGTCTCGTGGACTTAACAGACATGCGCACACGGCGGCCATTGTAAGTCTGTAAGACCACAAGTGCACATGAAGTGTTCCATTTGGGACAGGGCCTTGGAAGTCGCAAAGGACCAACAGAGCACGTTTCGTCACTATGTTGTTCTTGCGAATAAAACACTGACACAATGATGAAGAAGTAACAATAATATTCGCAATAACATTGTTTTATTGAATAATTAAGTAAATATAATTCCTTAATTTACCTTTGTAAAGAAACCTCATTGCTGGCTACCAGTGACGGCGCTACACTGGGGCTAGGGGGGGCTATAGCGCCGTCAGAATTTTGAATAGCCCCGGTTTACTCTGACGTCATCAATATCATTTATTTTCTTAGCACCCCCACATATTGGTCTAGCCTCCCCTTAGCACCGGTAGAGAAATAATTCTGGCGCTGTGCCTGCTGGCTACTCTCTGCTGTCTCAAACTACGACATCTTAAGGCTGATTTATACTTCTGCGTCTGACCTACGCCGTAGGCTATGTGTCAGTTTTCATTTATACTTCTGCGTCGTTGTCCGCATCAACGTGCAGTACACATGCAAACCGCTAGTCCGCAGTGTCCACGGGCATGTTGCTGGTGTAACCCGCAGTACCACGGCAAAAGTCGAAGAAGAAGCGGCTTGTAGGAGAAGCTATCAAATCATTAAATCATTATTTAAAACTACAAAAAGGAGACAACAACGGAACAGGAGATGATGGCATTCTTTCAATCTGCACAAGGACTTGTACCACGGCAGATCAACATTGTTTGTTGCGGACAACTACTGATGTATAATGCTATGTAGTATAATAAATGATAAGACACTCGTTCTTTGCTTTGTTTTATTTTATATAAGAAGGTGTAACATTAAAATATATTAAAGTGCACATAAACACACACAAAACTCGAGTACATATGGAGGGAGGGGTTCTTGCAGACCAATCACAGTGCTTGCGGTCTGCGTAGAATTGACGCGCTGTTAGATTTTTAGAGAGGTGCAGGTCAGGCTGCGGCGTATGGGTGTGCGTCTATGCGTAAGCTAAGGCGTAGGTTCGACGCAGAAGTATAAATTGGGCTTTAGTCCTGTATCGGCCGCCATAGCTTCTCTGGTGGGGTGAGCCGTAGACATAATAAATACAACTAAGTGAACCGAACATGTCACCTAACGGGCACCGTACGCTACAATTTACACACTGCACCTTTAAGTTGTGGGACTTGTCTTAATAGTGATATTACTCTGGGATATTCCTCTGGGCCTTTTAAATCAAATATGGAAAGGTGAGGACATGCAATAAACCAGCATCACCTGACCACAGTATTCGTCAACAGCTGCCATCTTATAATTATTAACCTCATATGCAACGAGCTGTACACAACGTAGTTTTGCAGGCACTGGATTTCTCATTTGGAACTCTCATTTTCTGTCTTTGTTTATCTTGAATATCTTCAAGTGAGAAAACATACGCAGGCTACTCTCAAACATACCGTACAACTGAATATCTCAAGCCACTTCTGGGCATCTTAATCATAAAGTGATGTTTCACTTGTGCTTGACTACCTCCTTACACATCATTTGTTTTGAATAGACGCCAGATACATGGATCTGCTACAGTGACAATGCATTACGTGTTTTTCAAATGTAAAGCACGAATCTTTCCAGGAAGTACAGAAAATGAGAGTAGCACTCACCATACTGTACCATATGCCCCCGTCCCCACCTGTTTCATATCTCTGTATCTCTCCGGAACCTCCCAACAGGTTTTATTCACCTCCTGACGATAATAGCCAGGTCTTGATCGGCCTGACATATTGGTGAAAAATATGTGCTACCTCGAGACCCGCAGCTGTGATTTCCAGGTTAACCTGAACACTGATAATAGAAATCTACCTGTGCGTGCCCGCGCAACCGCTCCCTCTCCGGCGTGGCAGTGTGTATGGCAAGCTGTATTAACATAAAGCTATTGTGTAAACCAAATACCTATTTTAATGTTACTATACTTTAAAAATACATGAGTAAGTAACCAAATAGCGACCAGTATATTTCCCAGGGTCACTAACTACTCTAAATAACTATGATTCAAGTAGAGACTAGTATTCAGTCTATCCCACAAAACTGCCCATTCAGTACTAGGAAAACTGGAATAGATGCTAGTAATTAAATAGTTACAAGTAAAACTGGAATAGGTATGAGCAACATATTGAAAACGTACTAATGAATAACACTGAGTATGTTTGCATGACAACGATTGTACTAAGAACTGAAAAGTTTCGCATACAGACAAAAAAACGGCTAAAAATGGTGTATTATGCATGCCAGGTCAGTAGTTGCTGATGTCACTTTGTAAAGAAACGCTACATGTTTGTGCAAATTTGCACACAGACTGACAGTATCGTTTTCAAAAACTTGCACTTTGAAACCTGCTTTCAAAAGTTTGCATTTTCAGGCCTCCAAAACGCTGTTGTCGTGTAAATGAACAACCAAAACGTATAAAAAGTTTCTAGTTGAAAACGCTGCTGTGTAAACACCCTCTCAGAATTAACAGCTGATATCTGAACACAGATTCCCATAGAATTCAATTGCAAAGAAATTTGTTAAAATAAAAATGAGATAATTACTTGTCATTATTGGGATAGTGACTAGTAGTGAAGTAATATTACAATTATGTAATGAATATGTAATACTACATTCTAGATGCTAACGGAATAAGTACTTAGAATTCAAATTTAAGTTAGTAACAAAATTGAAAATGTAATCTAATCTTTATTAAATTACTTACTAGTAATTAAAAAAGTATTCGTGCCATAAAATATATACCAGTAGGTTTAATGGAATAAATGTCAAAACAGCTTTCCATACATGAGTTGCGTCACTGAGACAAAATAAGCAAGAACATGATCTTTCTTCAGTTAATTTGAGAACTGGTGCATGTTTGTTCTTCCACAGCCTTGAAAAACATAAAAACGAGGGCTTTAGGAGTCCAATGCATTTTGGTCTTTTGCAATATGAACAAAGAAGAATGCTTGTTTCCCGCTATATGCAATATATTACAGGGAGTTTTTTTTTTGTCTGCAAGTACTTGGCACTGTTGAAATCTGCCTTAAAATATTTAGGTGCACATCTGAACCTGTGTTAACATGTTACCTAAGTACTGGGCCCGAGGCACAGACATTCCTCCCTATAAATGAAAACAATGGAAGCCGCTTCCCCACACACTCTCACTGAAAAGGTCCCAAATGTCTTTTATTGTTTTATTTTAAAATGTCTTTTAATCCTGGTTTACAAAATTAGAACACATGCTATTTGTTATGTTTATTAAATAAGTACTTTATCTTAGAAATATTGCATATTCATCAGGGAAGTTCATAAAAATTCTGTTAATTATATTTTGAACGAAATCAAAATGTCATTTCAGGAATAGACACAAAGCATATGAAAATACTGTACTACCTCTGTTGGCTCCAAAATTAATATGTAAAATGTACACTTCTGATGAGTTATGCATTTTCAAATTACAATTTAAAAAATGAATTAGGCGAAGCTGTGTGGTAAGGAAACTTAAAGTACTTAAGTGAAAATTTTATTAAATGTAGTTGTTGAATAATAAGACTATTCCAGCTACAAATTAATTGTGTTAAATCAGCGCTACATACATGTATAACTACATGATTTAAAGCGAGACCCTTTAGGTAAACGATTACATATGTTTGTGCGTTTGAGCTTGGAGCTTGGAGCTTGGAGCTTGTGCGTTTCACTTCAAATCCAAAGTCATTTTATATAAAGGCATAACTTCTATCTTTCAGACTCAGACCTGTCATGGTTAGACTGGGGGTCTAAATCATCATTTGTAACCAGTCAAATATACAGAGATAAATGTGCTGAATTTTCATTTAGCCCCCTACACATTATCTTACTCCATGTTTTGAACTGGTGGACAGGAGTTTAATGCCTCATTTAATACCTTCACTGACACCTCACTAGCTTCTGCAGGATTATTCTGCTTAAATGAGCAGGTTAGTTGTCATGAAGGTTTTATGATGATCAGGTGACACAGATCTCATTGGCCCACATGGGGGGCTTGCTGTCATATGGGACAAGTACTCGAGCCTCTGCTCCAGAAGTATTCCCTTGTTCTCCGGTCTCATCTCTTTCTCCAGAATCCGCCGCTCCTCCTCTTCCCACCCAGCCTGGCTTTTCAAGACCTTCCTGCACAGAGAACGGCTTTTCCAACACTTTCAGAACTCTCTGGACCTAATGAATTTGAGAAGACAAAAAAGTCTAAGTGCAGATTTTTAAGACTTTATGGAATTTATGCCATGCAATCACATAAAATGAGAAATTATAAAGATCGCAAATAAAAAACATTAACTATTAAGAGACATCATAACATTTATAACATCTTTTCAATAGTAACATAACTATTCAAATTAAAAATTTTTTTTTTAAATAAGTCTCTTAGTAATATTGTGAAACATAACAATTTAAAACAAATGTTTTCCATTTTTATATATTTTAAAATGCAATTTTCAACAGTCATTACTCCAGTCTTCAGTTTCACATGATCGTTGTATTCAAATTTGCTGAACTCTAATTTTCAGAAAAGTTGTGCTGCTAAATATTTTTGTAAAAACTGTGGTACATTTTTTTTTCTTTTTCTTTGATGAACAGAAATATAAAATAACAGCATTTATTTCAAACAGAATTGTTTATAACAATGTACAATTCTTCAACTGTCACTTTTGATCAATTGAATTTCCTAACTGAATAAAAGCATTAATTTGAGTAAAAAAAAAAAATCTGTGTCTCTTACTAGAGAGTAAAACGAACACAAAGCTTGTAAGGGCCCCACCTCTGAGAAGTCACCATTTTCAGCTGCCTCTACTGCATTCTGGGCGATGTAGTTTCTGAGTACCACATATGGGTTGTTGTTGTTCATCACACGTACTCTCTCCTCCTGTAGTTCTTTCACATCAAGCCCTGATTCACACTCACAAGCAAGCCGCTGCCTTGGGAATTGGATAGACAATATATGCAAAAGTACATTGTAGTAGGGAAAAAAAATGAATTAATTTACACATACTTCGTCAAGTCCTCTTCAGGTCTTTTTGATTTAAAAATCAATGTTTTACAATATATTTTTCACCGTCAACAGGAAATGAATGCATCAGATCAAAAGAATTCAAAGATTCCTTTCTGTACCTGTATTTTTTGATCCAGCGGGACCAGTCTTCAGTCTGTTTGGCCCTTAGTTGTTCTACAGTGGTGTCCATCAGCTCCTTCAATCTTGAGAGCCTTTCCAGCTGCCGGGCGACTGTCTTCCTGTCCGAAATCATCTGGAACAGTGCAGGGTTACTCTGAGCCATGGACAGCAGCATTGCAAGTTCACTATATTGAAGGAAAGAAAACATCACTGAACAGAAATATGCAAATAAAGATATTTAACTATTTCTTTTTCCATTTTAAACCATATTATATTTAGTTAGTGTTCTTTTATAGATATTTTCTATAAAACTATTATAGATACTTTCAAATTCACCTTTATTTTTATATGTGCTTTTGTCACTTAGTGGTTTAGTTTTTATTCTTTTAAAATATTTTTTTCTTTTTTATTTCAGTTAGTTGTCAGGGTCACATTAAATATTTAAGTTAAGTTAAATATTTAATTATTTTTTTATTTTTGAACTTTTTGCTCTGAACAACAGTCCAAAAATCTATTCCCATCTTAAAGTAGATAATGAGAACAGTGTGACATTTTGTCTTTAGTTGGTAAATTGAAATTTTTTTTAAGAGCTAGAGGAGCTAGTTCAGTTGGGCTTACTACATAGTAAACCAAGCAGAACTTTGATCATTATACACCATTAATACATTTTACACTATTTATGGTAAAAATTTCAAAATATATACACTACTATTCAACAGTTTGGGGTAAGTTATTTTTATTTAAACAAAATTAATACTTTTTTTTCAGCAAGGATGAATTAAACTGATCAAAAGTGACCGTAAAGACAAAACTGTTTTCAACATTGATAATCATAATAAATGTTTCTTGAGCACCAATTCAGCATATCAGAAGGATTTCTGAAGGATCACATGACACTGAAGACTGGAGTAATTGCTACTGAAAATTCAGCTTTGCCATCACAGGAATAAATTACATTTTAAAATATAGTCAAATATTATTTTATATTGTAATACATTTCACAATATAACGGTTTTATATATATTTATATATTTAATCAAAATAAATGCAGCCTTGGTGAGCATAAGAGCATAATCTGTTTTAAAAACATTTACAATTCTTTCTGACCACAAACTTTTGAATGGTAGTGTACATGAGAATATACCCTGAGGTGTTACCGTGGATCCATGGTAGGTCTGTTTGCAGCTTTGAGCTCCTCTAGAGAGGCACACTGCTGCAGGAGAAGCTCTGTGGCTTGTTTTATAGCCTCACTTTCATCTTCCCCCTCCTGCTGTGTTGGGCAGGAAATCTGACTCAAGCTACGGAAAGTGTTGCTGAAATCCGCACCTAAGAGGAGGAAAAGGAAGAGAGATAGAACAAAATGATCCCCCTTTTCTAATATATTTGACACATCAAGACATTTTACAGAACCATGAATAACACAATTGCTCCAGGATGATTGTTCTTCATACTATCTTCATACCCGTGTTATGCATAGTCTGCATAAGTTCTGTGAGGAGTATCTCGTCCTCTGGTTCTTCCTTCTTCAGCAGACCCAGTTTCTTCCTCATGTTGCTCAGATAGAAGTCATTGTATAGAGGCAGGTACTCATCCAGCACTTGTTTGGCGCGGTCTGGTGGTAGATCAGGTACCAGGGCTTCAGCGAGCCGAGCTAAATTCCAGCGGCAGATGGCCGGCTGGGCTTGGTAAGAATACCGGCCTGAAGTATCGGAAGCATTACAGATGAAGTCTGGGTCAAAACTAGAAAGAAAAAACAAGGAAATTAATGTTCATGAATGATTGCTCATTAATGCAAATTATTGCTGAACAGTCGGAATAACGTTTGAGATTTATATCAGACTTTACCGGTCCATGAAGCCAAAAGGCCCATAGTCCAAAGTCAGGCCCAGGATGCTCATGTTATCAGTATTGAGGACTCCATGACAGAAACCCACACACTGCCACTGAGCCACCAGCCTCGCTGTTCGTAAGGTCACCTAGTAATAAAAGTGCATATTCAAGTACATATAGAAAAGCACAATAAAGATGGAAAGTTATATCTGATATTGAATGATTTATCTAAAATATTACTAATCTAAATGTAGACACACATCTGTTCCCATTATTTTCCTGTCAAAGCTTGAACTGCCATTATAAAATAAACAAACAAATAAATATTTTAGTAAAGAATAGAATAAGAATTAAAATGAAATATTGTGTTAGTATTTATTCTCATAATCTCGTAAATCACAAATAAATTTAAATGTACAATAGTTCTATTTAAAGAAAATATAATTTTGTATTTATTAGCTAATTGAATCACTGCTCAGTGATAACATGCACTAATATAGTCTCAGTGGATAAGAAGCTAAATCTGATGATGGTAGCCTGCCAAAGTCACTCAGGTAAATAAGGTCACTGAGGATAAGAAGATGATTGCATGAGACCAACAAACAACTGCTGGAACTAAAAAAAAATGGTCTGGAGTTTAAATGGATCAATACCAAAACCACTGCACTGGTATTATTAAAAGCAATAAATAGACCTCAGTCTACCTCTCTGAAGAAAGCAGTATTCCTCTCAATGCGGTCTGAGTGATTCTGATGGATCTCTGGGTAGAAGCTCTCTATGACATAATCCAGCATCTGGGTTCTGATCTCATCGTGGCCATAGCTGGGACCTTGTCGGCCAGTGAACTCATCAGCTCGTTTGAAGATCTCAAATGATCCAAACCTACATCAAGAATCAGGTCAACATCTTAACTTCTAGAACGATGACAGCTAGACCTAAAAGACCTTTACAAGTGACACCATTTCATTTATAGATATAAAAACTGATGTGCTGTAAATCAATGTCAAAAAGAGATAGTTGAGATAGTGTTGTTATTGTTAGCTAAATCTATTTTTTTAAATCAGTAATTTAAATAAAGCTGAAATAAAAAAAACAAAACGAATATTTGTTTTAAATGAGAACATTTTCCTTGAATACTAACTATAATAAAATAAGTTCAAGAACTAAAATTAATAAAAATAAAATAAAGCTAAATAGAATGAAAAATGAAGATGAAGAAAGCACATAAAAAAAAAAAATACAAAAAAAAAAAAAAAAAAAAAAAAAAAAAAAAACAGCAGGGTTACCTAATAAAGCTGGGAGCAATGCGCAAGACCACAGAGCATCTTTCCATGCGTGGATTGCCATCGTAGAAGACATCCCTCATGACTCGTGAATCTGACGTCACTACTGACCCAGCTCTCGTTGTTGGGACTCCTAAGCCAAAAACTGCCTCGCTGCACAGGAACTCGCGTATGCTGGAGCGCAAAACCTTTCGCCCATCTGCCTGTCTAAAAAAAAAAAACAAAGGACAAAAACTGGACAAAGATCTTAAGGAAAGAAAAGTAAAGTGGAACTGGCATCTCCAGAATGATCATTTCAAATGTGAACAGTCAATGAGAATATCACAACATAATGTGGCACACAAAATGTTGACAAAGCAGCAGTGAAAATGCAGTAGCAGGCCTACCTAGAGTACGGTGTCAGTCCAGCACCCTTCACCTGAATCTCCCAGCGTCCAGTGGGATTCTCAAGCAGTAATTCAGGGCTCTGATGCACTGGGGCTTTCACTTCTCCCAGATAACATGCAGCTCCATCCCCAAGCTGTCCTGCAAACTGTCCAAACTGGTGCCCGCAGTAGCAATGGGCAGCAGGCTCTGATCCTGGCATCACTTTAGATCCACTGAGATACTCTGGGCCCAGTGGATCCTTCAGAACCTCATCAGCATCAAGACCCAGCAGTGCCAGAGTTGGACCTGAAACTGCCACAAACTCTGGGTTCTTCAGAGGGGTGGGTTGGACTCTAGAGAAGCAGGCCCCCCGGACCTGTCGGATCCCTGGTTCGGTGGACGGGTCCAGTGGAAGTTTTTTAAGAGCAACATTGTCAAACTCCAGTCGCTCAAGGCAAGAGCGGCTCGTGTTTACGCCCATGTCTTCCATCCCCGCGTGTGATAGCGATCTACGTAAAATAACACCGGAACATGAGATATAAAGCCGCGCTAAACGTGCTCCAGCAGAAGCCATTCACATCGTACTGATGTCTAACAAAACTTGTTAGTTAAGGAAGCTAGGGAAAAAGTGACAGTCATCCTTACATAACTGCGAAGAGAGCCAAGAGCTGCGTCCGAAATCGCATACTTCCATACTATGTAGTAGGCGAAAAACAGTATGCGAGGCGAGTAGTACGTCCGAATTCATAGTATTCGAAAAACAGTAGGCGAGAAGTACCCGGATGACCTACTACTTCCGCCCGAATTCCGTAGCATGCATAGGATGGACACTTTACTATCCCATGAGGCCACGCGAGAGGACGCGCCATATTCGAGAACGGCGGGAGGCGGCGACGCGGCTCTTTTCAAGTGTAAGTACGTCAGGGAAAAACCTTGTTCACTGTGGTTAAATTGCACTTGTTTAACATGATCTAAGTGAACGGCTGACTTATTGAAAGTTTAAACATTGTAAGTCGATGAGATGATTTCGTGAGTCGGCTGTAAAAAGATGTTTAATCGCCGATGAAAGTGGTAAGAATTACGTGAAACACTGCTGATGTTCGCAGTAGTGAGGGCTCTTTAGGCGCTGTTGTTGTTGTGGAGACGCATGTCACGTGACAACATCAACATGGCGGATGTAGTACGTCCGAATTCCATTCATACTACTCGCATTCATACTATATAGAACGTACTTTTTTAACGGTCGAGTAGTACGTTCAAATTCAAATGTAGTACCTACTAAGCAGTATGCGATTTCGGACGCACCCTCAGCCTTGTGTTTGTGTCATGTTTTCATTGGTTATTGTCTAGTCATGTGATTCCCTTGTCTGTAGGTGCGTTCGACTTGAAGCACCGCTACAGACGGCAGTCAATAAGAGTAGCCGCTTGCAGTCGGGGGCGGAGTTGAAAACGGAGCCGTCAAGCCAGACACTTTCTGCTCCCGTTAGTGACACTCACGCGGTGTTTGCATACTCTATCACAGATGAAGTGAATTAAATGCAATATTTGTCAAATACACAGACATTTCAGAAACGTTTTCATGAGCAACCGAAACACTTTTTATATACTGCTTAATTCAGTGCCATCTGTTCAAGAATAAAGTTCACCGTAAATATATACTATTTAAATACTAATAAAGTGGGGGTATATATTCTTTCATGATAAACGTGACTCAATATAACATTGCAACTACAGTAGAAAAGCTTTTAATGTTCTAAAAACACAGCTTTATGAGCAGTATTGGATTTGAAGATGTTAGAAACACACGTCATTGTTGTCATGTGGTGCAAGGATACGTTCTCCTCTAAGCACGCAGTGGGGCTGCTGCGCGCGCGAAGGAATCACTCGACCTTCAGATTTGCGTTCAATCTTCGATGTGAGGTGAAAATAAGCAGGTAAGTTAAAGTAACTTACATGTTTTCTAATTTGGTTATGCTAACTTACTTCTACTATATTTGAGTCCTAGCATTTAGAATGTTTACCTCTTTGAATCGTTAAACCAGTGTGTGTTTCAAACTTCGGCGTTGACCAGGAACTTACCGTTAGTCATTTAAAATCTTCAAAAAAGTGTCAAATTTAGGTTTCATTTGATGTTACTCTGTAGTTTTTCTTTCTTTTTGTTAGATTTTATCCGAATTTGACTACATAATTTAGTAGTTTTAGGTTTCGTTACCAAGTAGTCTAACTGCTATATTGTCCCTGACGGAAAAACAGGCTCGTTTCGCGGAAAATTAGGTCGTTAGCTGGTTGTCTACGATACTGTTATTAGAAAGATGTGTCATTTGTGTTTTAAGAACGTTTTGCTCAGGAGTTATTGATCAGGTAAGTTTGAATCTGTGAATATGTTGCCAGACCTTGTATCTCCATATTAAGTCACTTTTTAATAAATTATTTCTATTGGTTACTTCGGCTAGAGAGAGGACCAGATGTTCCATTAAGTGGATCAGACAACCTTGCCCTCTGAAGTAGACTGCCAAACTTCCAAGTACACCCTGCATAATTGTGTGTGGTATGTTTGAATATTTTTAAAGGAAAACTATTTAATATTTGCGGGAATTTAAGTTTGTCACAGTGTTACTGATCTCTCCTTTTTCTTGTGCATAACAACATGAAGTTCCCCTTTGACTGCAGAGAAGTCTGTCAACCAAGTCATAGTTAACAGCCACATCACCATCTTCTGCGATGCTCTAAAGTTGATGTTTGCCTCATACTACTGCTTGAATATTTCATACCCAGGAGACCAAGGAGCAACGCTATAGTTCGTGCAAAGGTAAAAACACACTCATACTCTCACACGCATTACATACACACACTCACACATGTCCTCACACACACTCACTCTCACACACTCTTTCTCACACTTTTTTCACACCAAACCCCTTCTCACGCATCCTCACATACACTCACTCTCTCAAACACTTTTTCAACACACACTCACTTCACACACATCCTCACATATACTCACTCTCACAAACACTTTTTCAACACGCACTCTCACACAAGCATCCTTACATACACTCACTCTCACATACACGCACTCCCACACACACACACATCCTCACACACTCTCAAACACGCATCCTCACACACTCTCACACATGCATCCTCACATATGCATCCTCATACTCACACACTCTTACATACACACACTCACACACATCCTCACACTCTCACATACACACACTCTCTCTCAAACGCATCCTCACACACACACTCTCTCACATACACACACTGTCACACACGCATCCTCACACTCACACACTCTCACATACACACACATCCTCACACTCACACACTCACATACAAACACTGTCACACACACATCCACACACTCACACACTCTCACATACACACTCTCACACACACATCTTCACACACACATCCTCACACTCACACACTCTCACATACACACATCCTCACACTCACACACTC
>NW_015505234.1:4541586-4542732 GCF_001515645.1 Sinocyclocheilus grahami | reverse complement strand
TTCCTACATTGCCTATCAGAAATTATTGGCAGTGTCACAGACTTAAAATACTTGCTGATAATTTGCTTTCATGGTTTAATTATTTGTTTTTTTTTCATGCCTCATCTGTTGTCAGAATGAATTAATCTGTTCACAGGTGGTTTTTTTTTTTCTTTCAATTTAATTATTAATTGTTATTTGTTTACCAAACTGCTATATTGTTGCCGTTTTGAACAATTCCTTTTGTGTATTGTTGCAGTTATGATAATTGTTTATATTTTTATATTGTTGCAGTTATGAACAAACTGAATTGGTATGTTGTTGCAGTTGTGATCGAATTTTAACTTTTGGACTCATTTTTAAATTGAAATATTGTTGGCAGTTATGATCATTTTTAAAAAATATTTTTATACTATTGCAGTTATGAACAAATTATTGGAATATTGTTGCAGTTGTGATCAAAGTTTTATTGTTATACTTCAGTTATGAACAAACTGTTGCTATACAGTTGTAGTTGTGCGATAATCTTTATACTGGTATATTGTTGTAGTTTTGAACTAAGAATATTAGTAAATTGCAGTTCTGAACAAACTATATTGGTATATTCTTGCAGTTAAGATGGTATATTCTTGCATTAAAACACTGTTTTGCACTTACGGCTGATTATTTGAATTAAAGCAGTGTTCAAACTTAATGATAATTTCATGGTTTTTACTTAACTTTCCACAGTATTTAAGTAAAGCTCCTTATTGAACATTAAAAGCTGAAGAAAATACAGAAAATCTCTTGTAAAATGAATTATGGAAAATTACTGTTATTTAATATGCCCGTTATTTAACGGTAATTTTCCGGCACCCCAGCTGCCGGAATTTTACCGTTTTTTTACGGGATTTTTTTTTTACAGTGTGGATCTCTTGCTATAATAAAATGCAATACTCCCACCTTGTGTGCTATTTCCTATGGAAGCTCGTTTCCTCCACTAAATAAAGAAATAATTAATTAATAAATAGCGGCTTTTTATTCCACAATTTTGACTTTTTTCTCAGAATTGCAAGATATAGCTAAACAATGCAAAGATTTGTGAGTTATAAAGTTTATAACTCGCATTGATTATATCTCGCAATTCTGAGAAGAAAAAAAGTCAGAATTGTAAGATAAAAAGCTGCA
>NW_015505234.1:4524494-4540960 GCF_001515645.1 Sinocyclocheilus grahami | reverse complement strand
AAGCTGCCATAACGACACAAGTAAACCTGAATCCATACACAACGTAATGTAACCCACTAATAAATGTCATCAATGCCAGTTAAACTTTTATCAAATTGTAATCTTTTTAAAATCAGCCTTCACCTTTTTTTGACTGCATCTGATTATGAAGCAGTGTTCTTGTTCGTCATGCATTTATTTGTACTATTTTTCATGTTTTTATTGTATAATTCTATTGTTCTTCATTATGTCTAAACGTATAATAAATATTTCAGACGAGCAGTTTGCGGTTTTCTGCCTTTATTGAACATTACACTGCATTTGGTCCGTTTTGCAACATGATTCAATGAAAATCACAGCGCTATACATACATGCACGCTGGAGACCTTTTACCACAAATGGGTGCATCCAGATATTATTTAATAACCCCTGAAGTAATTCATCCAGTAGCTTTTCTCTCCGTGACAAGAAAAGCAGACCACTGTTGTTAGCAGTTAGCACTAAACATTAGTCTGGGAGGAGCTGAGCAGGTCCATTTCAGATATCTTCAAATATAATTGTGACTAGTCGAAACTGAATTAGAGATATCTCTAATTACCTTTGCGTATGTGTGACGCCCTATTGAAGATATCTATGAGGTCATTACAGATATCTTCAATGGAGTTTTGACTAGTCATAAAGTATTTAGAGATATCTCTAATCCGATTTCTTACTAGTGCAATTATAATTGCAGATATCTCTAATTGTCATTGTGACTAGTCGAATTATAATTATGACTCGTCAAAATACAATTGTTCCTATCTTAAATGATATTTATGGATAGTCAAAACCAACTTAAATGCTAAAACGGCTTGCCATAACCTACTAAGCAGTATGCGATTTCGGACGCACCCAAAATGTTCTCAAACGTCCACGGAAATCTGGTCCGTCGTTGTTTTTGTTCCCCCTAGAAACAAACACGTAGGATTAGAACATTTACTCATCCGCACTGAAAAGTGAAAATTACAGCATTTAGCTTTGACTTTATTTATAATATAGAATGGCCATGTAGATGTCATGTAAATAAATTTGCAAACCATGCTTCTGAATTTGGGGGGTATGAACCAAATAATTATCCAAATTACTGGTGATGTGTAGCTGTGAAAAAATACGTCGTGATCATACAGTAACCTTCAATAACTGTTGATACTGGAAGTCTGAACAAAAATATTTCATACCTGGAAGACTTGGGAATTGTAATCTCATTGCTGTTTTCATGTTTACTAATGTTTGTTCATGTAATGTATTCCCAAACCCCTTAAATAATTACTTGGAATCTCAACAACGCATTCACATGTTTACTGTTCTCTCTGACACACTGACATGCAGGCAAAACAAATATTTCTATTTTTAGTGTTCAAGAGTTAAAATTATTTTTATTTGACATTTTCATGATTTAATTATTAGCTTTTTATCAACTCACAAACCCACTACAATTCTTACATTAAGCCTAAACTGGGTAAACCTTGTGTAATGTTTAATGGATTTTAAGAAGATGATTTTAAACAATGGACTATATTTTTTCTCTCTTTACTTTTTTATATCAATATGGTACATTTAGTGGTAAGTTTAAAACAAGTTAGATGAAATGTAATCTAAAAAGTAGTCAGAATACCTTACCTAAAATGAGTAACCTAGATTCCCTTACTAACTACAATTTTCATCATGCAATCTGTAGTCAGTAACGGAGTATAATTGTGTGTGTCTATATATATATATATATACAGTGGGTACGGAAAGTATTCAGACCCCCTTAAATTTTTCACTCTTTGTTATATTGCAGCCATTTGCTAAAATCATTTAAGTTAATTTTTTTCCTCATTAATGTACACACAGCACCCCATATTGACAGAAAAACAGAATTGTTGACATTTTTGCAGATGTATTAAAAAAGAAAAACTGAAATATCACATGGTCCTAAGTATTCAGACCCTTTGCTGTGACACTCATATATTTAACTCAGGGGCTGTCCATTTTATACATGTACACTATATAAAGTACTTACTGTACAAGCTTAAGAGCTGAAGATATATGAAAGACAAATATAACATGTTAGAAAATTTATTTAAGAATATAAGATATATGAGATATATTTGAGCATTAACTATTTGGTTTCATGAAAATGGAAAAAAAAAATGATAGCACTAACAAAAGAAGTGGGACCGTTTATTCCCCTTTTCCACAGTTAACAATGGTTAGAAAAAAACGAAATTGGAGCAGTAAAGCTGAAGGATATTCAAAGAGATGTATCAAATACCTTTGACCATGGCATTTCTCACCTAAAAAGTGCAGCAGATCTAGATGATCAAAAAGTAAAACTGCATGACGTTAACAGGAAGACAGTTTTAGTTTTCAGGAAGACAGCGATATTCAAGACAAATGTTACAGAAGGAGAACTAGACTACTGGGTCAGTGGATCAGTAGATTTTTTAAAAATACATTGTATTAAATTAATCAGTTAGTCAACCAGTTTAATTAGTTTGCAACCACCTTGCACCATATTTACGATAACATTTAAATACAGGGACCGGTGTTATGCAAATAGAAATACTCATTAAGCACCAGGCCACTGACAAATATCTCAGAATGCTAATATATATTTTAAATCATTACAATATGTTGTAAAAACTTCAATTAAATAATCCCAACAAACCATCTACACAAGACATCATGCAGATACATCCATATAGTCATTTCCTTCTCCAGCATACCTGTAAATGCACATGGCATGCATGCAAAGCTTTAGTCACATCTTAATTTGAGCCCACTATAGTTCAAAACTATAGAGCAATTTCCATTCAGCATCTAAACATTTAAAAGAACAACAGATGGCATTAGCATTCCCCACCACACTCAAGTGTCATGTGCGTCAAATGTGCCTGTGACCTAGACGCCACATTTAAAATAGATTTTCAGTCACCCTATAAGACACAGTTGTATAAAGCTACATGGAAAAACAAAGTCAACATGTGAACCAGCAATTCCAGTTGTATAAGACTTTACATTTATTAATTTGGCAGACAAATGAATAAATGTAAACGTAAGCACACAAACAGCAGAAACACCTTTCCTACATCCATCCATATAAAGCATGATTCCCAAATTGTGCCCTGATGGCCCATCCTGGTGATGTCTTTTCTGTTATAAGCATTTTCTTGTCAGCTTTACTTTTTTTAATGGTTCTCTACACTTACTCTTGGTTTCTTGCATTTGGTTATTCTACACTTATAGTTTCAAGTCATTTTGATGTTTTTATGTGACTCATGACTTTTGAGTTAGTGGTGAATTATTATGAAGAATATCATGATGAATGTATAAAAAAAAAAGTCTTATTTCATTCTCTGTGTCAGAGTAATATCATACTGTAAGCAATAACATTAAGTTGTTTCCAATTTAGTGAAATTAACCTTTAGGCAACTCCGCTTCTATGAACAGTAGCAAAAGACAGTAATGAAAATACTTAAATTCGGGGGAACAGCCATTTGTTTCTTAAAAATTGATTGGATCTCTCCTCTTAAAACAAAATATTGCATAAACACAATGCCGCTTGTCTAATTAATTACATAATTCTCTAATTTCTAGAAACCATTCCATTCCATTAGCAAGAACAAAATTATGAAGCTGTGTGAGTGAAACAGTGGACTCCAGATTTAATAGTACCATTTATTATGACCATATGGAGTGAGAGCAAAACACCCTGACCCGTCTCTGTTCCTTTTAGCCCTTTCCGGGTCATGTAGTAGGAGGCACTTAACAGGTAGCCTGGGCAAAATTTATGTTGGGCTTATCAGGTAACTTGAAAAACCAAGCAACCATGCTTCCCCACATAGAGTGAAGATTACTGGATGTGACTTGAAGCTCTTAAACACCGTGCGGGGTTGTTTCAGTTTCACTCATTTTAAGCCTTTTTGTCAGAAACATACAAATTCAATCAATGAAACCACAAATACTTTGGTCATAATAATTTTCCCAATGTGCATTACATGTATTTATCAAGTCATACTTTCAATAAAATCTAGAGTTATGCTTTTCTTCACAAATGGTCCTATTGCGCAATTCAGGTTTTAAAAAAGAATTCCGGGATACTGTTCCATTAATAAAATAAAATGCCTTTACCAATCATTCTTAATGAACTACAGATTACGGTAGGTCGCAGATTAACAGTACTGGACTGCTGAAACAGTACCACCTGCTGGGAAACAAAATGCATCAACCGCTTGCAGGAGTCAACCAACAGAATAAATCACAGCCAAAAAAACAAACAAAAAAACTTCAGTTCAAGTTGAATGATAATGTGGAAAATCCCACTGCAGCTAATTTCCTCGTAGGTCATACTTTAAGAATGAGGAAAAGGGGAAAGAAAGTACGATTTCCGATTTCTTTGGCAGTACAGCTCTGCGTCCACAAGTACACAGAGCAGATGGACAGAGAGTTGAGGAGGTAGAGAGCTAGTCAAAAGCTTCCACCCCATTGTTTATTTCATATGGGATGGAGAGGATGTTTGCCTCTAATCTTCCCCTTTACCCAACCACCATCCTGTAGTTAAGGCTATTGGTGTTCAGTGTCTGCGCCAATAAAAGAAGGGTCAAACGGAAGGTTTTTGTATATTTTCAAGCAATGATTGGACTGTCGGAAAGGAGAGTAACGCCCTCCCCACGCCCTTGCTGGCACGGAAGCAGGCATAACCCAGAAGCCCCCACATAGCTCCCTTCAACACGTTGCGTACTACCCAGGCAAAGCGAGATGGTGGAGCCACGCTAAGAGAAAAAGAAAAAGATTTTTGTCATGATACTTTACTGTACTATTAGATACCAAAGTACATGCAACTGTGTCAGTACGTACCTCATGATCTCATGAATATTGAGCTCTTTATCCCAGTTCCTCTCAATTCCAGGAACATGACCCATCCCGACCACTCCAACCACCACAGCAGGCACTTCTGAGGAAAAAAAAAAAAAGAGCATATGAACGAGAGGTTTCATGTAACAACAAGTAACATGACTCCAAATATGTTTCTTGCTTGAATGAAGCACTGGCAGTTTTATTTTAGCATTATTTATATACTATTATCCTATATATTTATTATTTTGAATTAGCGTTTATTTTAATATTTTAGTTTGCTTTTTAATTTGAGTAATTTTGTAATAAGCTTTTGTATAATTTACTCATCCTTATGTCTTTCCAAACATGTATGACTTACTTTCTTCTGTGGAACATAAAAGATGATATGGTGGTAACCAAACATGGACAAAAATACAATGGAAGTCAATAGGAACCGAAACGGTTTGGTTACCAACATTCTTCAAAACAAAATAGAGAAGAATGCAAGAAAAACAGTCACACAGATTTGGAAAGACATGAGGGTGAGTAAATGAATGTCATTTTTGGGTGAACTATCCTTTTAACAATAACAACACTAAGTATACCAGAATATGTATTTTTAAATTCAAGATATTTTTCTAAATCAAATTAGTATCATTAGCACGGCATGCAGTACTCACTCTCAGCATTAGGAGGCGCCTCCACACAGCGCGCTGCTTGTCTAAGTGTGTGTGTGAGGTAGATGTCTCGTTCTGCAACAATAGTGCGGTGGAGGGCTGGAAACTCGCCGATCATCTCCGACATGGTCTGCTCCAGAAGATCCTTTTGTTTGCACTTCTCTACATCCTCCTTGCTGATAAGAACAAAAATACACATCAAAATCAGATTCATGTAAATTTCAACCAAACAAGAGCATGTCCAGGCTATATTTCACCCACAATAAGAAAAAGTTTTGCTTAAACAAAATGAAGCCAAAATTTAGGACCATTATTTTAACATCAGTAATTAATTGTCATTAAAATAACGGTCCTAAGTCAAGGCTTCATTAAGCTTGTTGGAATTTCGTGCTTAATTTAAGCTTGAAACCTCACCCCCCCTCAATTCTCATTAATGTAATGCAAAAAAAAAAAAACATTATCATTAGTGTAAGGCTTTATTTAAAGAACTGTATATAATATATAATTTAATTTATGTATTTATACACCAATTTGCAGCACTGCCTTTATGCAGATTAAAAAAAATACTAACAATAAAAATATGAAGGTTGTCAATCAATTCAATTACTTTTTATATTTCTTTAATATTGAATTAACAATAAATGTGTCTAAATTAAATAAAAAATAATTGTATATCAATTTGTGCTGAAAAAAACCCTCAAATAAATTCAAGATTTACCTGTGGCACAAGAAATCAGAGTCTTTAGAACTTATATATATATATATATATATATTATGTCAACTTATTATTTGGTTTATTTCTTATAATTGAAGATAAGCTTATTGCTTCCAGCCCACAGCAATCCATTTTGCAAAACTTTTTTTTTTTTTTTTTTTATGTACGCATGCAGACCTGCATCTTTGGCTGTCGTGTCTTGGTGTTTTTCCTGTCTCGTTTTTAAGACACCATATGAAGTTCTAGATTCTAAGAGACTTCTCAAAAATGTCAAGGAGTGATCAATGTGCATAAAAAGACTAAGAGGTGTAGACTTGTACCTGATGGGGTCAGAGAGGAAGCACAGGCCCCAGGCCAGACGAGCCTTCTGCCACAGGCTGAGAGCAGCTATTGCACGCTTAAAGGTTACTGGAATGGGCCGATCCCCAAGATGAAATTTACAGAAGGGCACTTTTCCTGCCTGCATTAGGTAGAACAGAAGGAAATGCATATTTTATTTATGCAGATCAGTCTTTGTTGTGACATGCACTGCGGTGTCCACAGGTTTCATGACTATGTGCATTTATTGTTCTCTGATAATTGGTGACATCTGCTAGGAGTCAGAAACGAGTGCATGAGTTACAGTGCATGTCAGGACCATGAGGACTGTGTAAGTGAGCGAGAGCATGTGCATTCACACTGACCTCCTTAAAGGCTTCTCTAAACTCTCCTCCAGGGGCCATGCCCAGCTGTTCTGTAATGTGAGCCGAGACTTTGAGCAGCAAGATCTGCATGAGGCCAGACATCACTCCATTCTGACATGAAAAATGCGGGGGGAAAAAAACAACAAAACAGAGTAGAAATGAGTTTAGACTAGTTACATGTCGATAAATGAATGCAGAGGAATGTGTTTGACAATTTAATAACTATGTCAGCACAGTCTTGGGTTTTGTGGCTGACCTGTTTAATGGCTTGCTGGACCTTCTCCAAGTTAATGTCTTTAGCCTCTTTTAGCAGCGTTTTCTCATCCATCTTAAGCATGGATACTCTGTACTGGCATAGCTCCACCACCACCACATCTGGCTGGACCGCGCGGATCGTCTAAAAACAAAAAGCAACAAATCAATACAGCATTTAATCAATCAGTAGAACTTAGGGGTGTGCGATATCAGGATTTTTGATCGTGGATGATTAAAATGTCTCCATGATTAGTAACGCTCTACAGCGCACATTCTATTAGTTGCAGTTCTGGTGCCTCAGTCTCAATATACTGTACAATGCAACATACATTCACATTAAATGTTAACTCAGTGGTAGAGTTACACTCACGGAATACTGCACTTATTCGCAATCACAAAACGACATTATTTGTATGTGTTTTAAAGCCTTGCGGTTAAACCATTCATTCGCGGGCTGTTCTGACACCTGAAGCCCGCACACACTAAAAAGCCTGTCAAGCAACGTCTGATTACTAGACTAAGTTATCTTTGGTGTCTGATTGCGCTAATACTATCAAAAGCACACAAGGTTTACATACAAACAGTTGGTTATGTCTAAAGTGAAAGTACACAGTTGAGAGATAAACTTATGCATGCCTGAACAGATGGGTGCAGGTCTTAAAAGGACAGCAGCCTAATAGTAAAAAAAACACGCTGCCGCTTATAATTAAAGGGATAGTTCACCCAAAAGTTCTGTTGTTATTAACTCATTCTCATGTTGCCCCAAACCTTTATTAATTTCTTTCTTGTGCTGAACACAAATGAAGATATTTTGAAGAATGTGGGTAACCAAACAGTTGCTGGTCCCCAATGACTTTGATAGTAGGAACAAAATACTATGGAAGTCACTGGGGACCAACAGCTGTTCGGTTACCCGCATCTTCAAATGAACTTTTATGTTCAACAGAAGAAAGAAACTTATTCAGGTTTAAAACAGCTTGAGAGTGAATAAATGATGACAGAATTCTTTTCTTGTTTTTGGTGAACTATCTCTTTAATGTTAATAAAACACCAAAACACAAAGAAAAATATCACTCACTGCTCTTGCCTGAAGAACTTTAATACAGTTGCTTTAATAAGAATCAATGTATAATTCATACAGTGAAGTGTATATAGTGTTTTATTTTTACATTTGTTCATTCAATTTCATGAATGCTACTGCTAAAAACACCTGAAAAATAAAGCACTGTTTGTTTTATTTGTATATTATGTGCATTTGTAATGTGCATCTTTGTTCTTTTTTTTTTTTTAAATAACAAAGATAAAATGACAGATTTTTTTTATCTTCACCCACTTTGGCCTAAATATCGGTCATTATTTTATATTTTGTTACCTTGTAAGGCTTTGTTTTTAAAATAGGGAAATTAGTTTGGTTGTACTGCTCAGACAACTTGCAAAATTGTATAACCAATATGACAAAGAATCATGATAAAATTGTGAATCGTGATTTTCCTGAAAAAAAATCGTGATGTGATATTTTTGCCATATCGCCCACCCAACTTATAAGTAGTTTTACATTCAAACATTGGTTGTTAGTCCATAAAAGGAGAAAGCCAGTTCTTACAGTGGAAACATCCTTCTTGCTGCTGTCGCTGAAGTGGGCAGTGCCAACCAGGTACACAATACTGCCCTCAGGTGTGGTGAGACGCGTCACAGTGTCCGGCAGATCAGGCTCCGTCTGCCGCCGCTGGGTACGCACTTGCCACAATACTTCCACTGCCTCAGAGTCCGCTAAATAGAAAAAAACATTTTCATACCAAGATCACAACAAATATTATTTATCCCAAGAACACTTATTATTATATAGGCTATACTTTAAGGACACAGTAGAGGCATAGCTACCAGAAAATGTTTTTAGAGAACTAGTTTCAGCACTGAAAATCAGAAACGGAAATGGAAAATGTGCTGTAGACAAAACTATGTAAATATTCTTCTTTCCATATGAAATCAAAATCAAAAGAAAACATTGCATGTAAACCAGACAATGGAAAGATCGGTCATGTGATCTACTTTTCAAGCAGTACTGGAGCACAAACATAGGAAGGATGAGCTTTAGAAAGTAGATGGTTTGAACTTTTGTGGTGGTGTGACATTTGGTTGAAATAGTTAAAGGGGTCATATGACATTGTTAAAAATTTGGTGTAATGAAATGTTTTTGCGGTTTAAGGTTAAAAAAAACACATTTTCCACATACTGTACATTATTATTCCTCCTCTATGCCCCACCTTCTGAAACGCGTTGATTTTTACAAAGCTCATTGGTCTGAAAAGCGAGGTGTGCTCTGATTGGCCAGCTATCCAGTGCGTTGTGATTGGCCGAATACCTCAAGTGTGTGACGGAAATGTTACGCCCCTACCATACTGTGATGCCGTGTCCGGCCGGAGCGACGAGACAAAAACATTAAAACCCATTATAAACG
Source organism: Sinocyclocheilus grahami (assembly GCF_001515645.1). Lineage (NCBI taxonomy): Eukaryota > Metazoa > Chordata > Actinopteri > Cypriniformes > Cyprinidae > Sinocyclocheilus > Sinocyclocheilus grahami. The sequence goes on along the minus strand of NW_015505234.1, from coordinate 4,531,333 downwards.
AGGCATTTGTTGCATCCAGTGGGGACATAATTACGGATTATAATGACTTATACTGTCTTTTTACGTGTTGCGTTGCATCGCGCCACATACAGTGTTAATTTTGACAGCAAATTTTGATTTAGTTTTAGTCATAGTCTTTTGACTAAAATGCCATTTAATTTTAGTCATATTTTAGTCATCTGAATTGTTTTTAATTTTAGTCTAGTTTTAGTCGACTAAATCTACAGTAAATTTAATCGGCTAAAATCTAATGGGTTTAGTTACAGTGCATTTATTAAGCATTTCTCTAAAATTTCCAAACTCATATAGATTTGATATTACGGTTTTATCATGGTAGACACAGATTTAACTGTGGTGACACACAACATGCCTTTATGTTAAAATTAAATAAAACCACTTCTCATAAAGAACAAGAACATGTTCTTTTTAATGAAATACCAATGGTTATATAGGCTAATTATGCATTCTTTATAGAAACTTGTTTACCATATTCTTCATTCTTTCAAGCAGACATATTTATTTCTATAAATAAATTTAGATTCATCTTTAGGGCTACCAAAGTTTTTCAGTCAAGAGCAGTGGGTGATTTTCTGTCTTTCTTTTGTTGCTTGATTAACATCAATGACTCGGACAATAGCAACTAAATTAGGCTGCTATGTGCTATCCCTTTAAAACCGAATGCACAGCTGCAATGGATGCAATGTACCGACACGTTCTCCCTACTGTTTACGTTCACTTAAGATGTAATCAACTGTGTTTACGTGAATACTCGTCAAAACGTACCATTCGACATCATTTTGTGTGTAATTCTTCGTTCATGCAACGCGAAAGAGTACTCGCGCGCTGTGAGACGAGCTTTCTGTGTGTGCATGCTTCAGTGTCTGTGCTCAGAAAACCAGACTGAATTGAGTTCTCTTGCGTCGTCAGATTTATCCATAGGTCTGCTATTCTCTTACTCCCATATATTGACATTTTTGAACGTTTTATGTGACATGCAGCAAGTGTATGTTAGCTTATGTCCTGCTGGTTCATATGTACGCATCTAACCTCCGAACCACACAGCAGATTCGTTCTGAATGAATCTCTTCTCAAATCGTCCCTCCCTAACATTTTCATCTCGTTTTTATTCATTGACAAAAATGTCATTCATTTAGTTTGTTATTGTCTCGTTATCGTCTTTGAAAAAATTAGTTGTTGACGAAAATTATGACAAATTATTTGTCAACGAAAGTAACACTGGCCGCATATACATAAAACCATGTCTGCATTTATGATCGGAAAAAGGACAAACAACAAGCGCTACTCTACACTGCTCAAAACTCGCATTTGAATCATCAGTGGCAAATCCTTTAAATATGAAAACATACTTACAGTCTGTGAGTCAGAACAGCCGGCATTGTAGGCTACTGTCCCAGGATCAGGAAACAGTCCTCCATAAAATGCATTGCACACACACGAATATTTGGTTTGAACTGTGCTGGAACAGCATTGTAAATACAACTTAACCACTGAATTCTAGTTGTGTCCTCTTTTGGAAGACCAAACAAAGTAGTTTCGCTTTCACAACTAAACACAGCGTCTCCACGATATGGCAGCTGCGGCAGCAACAATACTACAGCGAGAATCAATGTTACGCCTTCTTTCTTTGCGTGAACATTAGGGCGGCGTTATGCAAATCTTCCCACACTGTGACGTAGACATGTGGGGGCGTGTTTAAATGAGGCGTTTTAGGAGGGCGTGGACAAAACCCAAAGAATATCTCTTTGGGTTTGAGACTTTAGTCTTTGCAACTTTAGGGATCTTATCTATTCACTAACAGCTTGTAACACTCCAAAGAGAAAGGAAAACTTGAAATCGCATCATATGACCCCTTTAAAATTAGCTACATTTTCTAAAACTAAACTAGTTAAACAACTAAATGTGCTATATCAGTAAAATAAAAAATAACAAATTTAACTGTGAAAATAGAAACTAAAATAAATGAAGACTTCAAAACTAACTAAAATACAAAATGGCCACAAATTAATTTTGGTTTTCGATACATGGCATATTATAACATTTGAAATCTTTACAACCCTCCTGCATTAAAAATGAAAATGCCACTGGACAGGAGTTTTTTTTTTTTTTTATAATACAGTATAACATCTCTGTTGATAAGATTAATATTGAGGACTACACAGCACCATTTCTTACAAAATCATATGAAAGAATTATTATTATTTTTTTTTTAACTTTAAATCAGAGATTACTCACAGAGTCCGAGAGGAAACGGAGGTTGTGCATCATCTTCTGCTGGTCCAACTGAGTCATCCTACAAACAAAAAATATGCATTATAAATCTACATATTTCACTGCATGAACATTCTGAAAATGTACTGTACACAAAACAGGTACGAACAAGCTTGGCATTCACTTTGAGGAACTGCCATTTCATTTTCCAGGTCAGACGAGTGATATCATAAGCAGTTGTGAAGCTTCAGTAAAACAAAAGAATGCTGAGCATATTTATTAATGTGGGAAATGCCCACCTAAACAAACAAAAGATGATTATCCAATACTTTCAGTACCCACAAGAAGGCACTAAAGAGACTACACGTACATTAAACCATAATGAAAGTGAATAAAAAGCACAGGAAACTTTATCACTGTCATGAGTTTTCCTTTTACAAACCACAGATTTCCATTTAGCGGCATGTGTTCATGGCTTGAATCAAACCCTCCCTAATAATTACAGATAAACCTCTATTGTCATGCAAATAAATTAGTTTCTAAACATATCTAGTACATTTCTCACCCTGCCAAATAAGACAAAACAAGACAAAACATACAAGTTCTTAATTCTATACCTCTGAGTTGCTGTCCTGTTCCATTGGCCACCGTTCAGTAAAACCTCAACCTGGAATAAAAGATCATATGTGCCAGATGCAAAAACAACCCACATAATATGATTCCACAAAATGGTATTAAGACATTCAACAGATTTGAACAACTTTGGAAGGCTGTGTACAGGCCTGATGGAAAGAAATGCCTCAACACTAAACCAGACACTGTTTAATTAAAGGATTTCTAACTTTTCTGACTTGTGTAGTTGGGTTGGTTGAATAAAGTGAGTCATGAGGGTTGATCATCAGCCTGCCATCTTGCCTTGTGCAACTAGACCACGTATACTTTGCAAACTACTGAGATTCCAGCACAACAGGATTAGTTTGCTTTGCTGAGGGTTTAGATCTTTTAAAGTTAAGTTGCACAACAAAGCGTTTTTATGTTGACCATGTAACAGATCTAATCCTACAGATGTCAGACATTAAAGGTGGCAACCTGATTTCATCAGACCACCAGGTTAGCACACCAAACTCAATTCAGACAGTTGACCGTTTCTAGCTTATAAATGGTTTTGTAAACGGTTTAATTTAATAGCAAAGCCGCTGATCTCGTGCGCATTTTAAAATCAAGTTATCAGTCCTGACAGAATGCAAAACTAAACCACACATTCTGATGGACTAGCAGCAATCTCAGCCACCACTTCGAAAAAGCAGCCAATATAAAAATAACTCTTACATTTGACTTGGCAGAGAGCTTATCCACTCTTCACACGAAAGTAACGAATCGGATCGGACTGTCAGTTGTAGTGCGGGATGGTTCTTGACCAGGTAGTTCGGCCACAGGCTAACTGCGCACACATACACGCAGCTGTTAGCTGATGCTATGCTAATAGAAGCTAAGCCCCTTTAAAACTTTAAAGAACTAACCAACAATACGTTATTTATTTGACGCGCCGTGACGTCTATATTTAATTTTATTATAGAGAGATTTAAACAATACTAAAACTAGCACATTGACTGTAGTTTGTTTGCTAGCCTCGGCAAAAATGAAATGATTAAAGTTAGGGCTACAGTCAGCAGCTTGCATGAAGTGACTCTGTAGCGCCGGTGTCCGGCCCTTATTGCAATGCTTTCTGGGTAATGTAGTATATAGGATGCTGCTAGGATGATAGAGACTCAGGCCGTCGTGTTTGGAAAAAGGTCGGGTTAATACTTAATCTTTATCAATCTATATATCTATCTATCTATCTATCTATCTATATATACAGTATATATACAGGGCAGCGTTTGGCTGCGGAAAAAAATAATCCTACATTAAAAAAAAACTTGTTGATATCACTTTCGAGTCCATGAGTTCGCCTACCAATGGTGTGAGAGGAGCACAGCTTTTTCACTCTCAACCAAACTAACATTACCAGCCAATCAGAATATTTTGCTCTTATAAACACAAGAGGCGCATCGCAGCCCTGCTGAATGGAGAAGCGCGACAAAAAAACTTCTCAGGTTACTTATGTAACCATGGTTCCCTGAGTAGGGAACGAGCCACTGCGTCCTCTAGGGGTCGCTATGGAGAAACCGAGAGGACGCAGTTCGAAGTCCCCATGAAAGGGAACGTCTCAGGTTACTTATGTAACCATGCTTCCCTGAGTAGGGAACGAGACACTGCGTCCTCTAGGGGGCGCTATGGAGAAACCTAGAGGACGCAGTTCGAAGTTCCCATGAAAGGGAACGTCTCAGGTTACTTATGTAACCATGCTTCCCTGAGTAGGGAACGAGACACTGCGTCCTCTAGGGGTCGCTATGGAGAAACCTAGAGGATGCAGTTCGAAGTTCCCATGAAAGGGAACGTCGAGGCGCAATGGTCAAAGATGTCCATATAGCGCATAGGCCTATTTACATAGAAAAACTAATTAAAATGCAGCAGAGCTTTGTAAACAGCTCAGAGTAATCATGTCATCTCCATAAGAACGATATGGTTGCCAGAACAAATTTACCGGGATTTTTTTAAAAGGTCCTGTTTACACATGATCTCTATCTCTTAATGGTAATTTACTGGTAATTTACCAGTAAAGACTGTATGTGTGACTCTTCCTCTGCATTTGCTGTGAATTTTAATTGCTTAACGTTCATCTGGGAAAACAGTGTGCATTATCTCACTAGATTTGTAACGTAAATCATTTAAACCTTTGCCAATACAGGAGAATACATCAACCTATTTCTAAATATGCCATTTATTGTACATCGCGATTTCAAAATATAAATTTTGGAGTTTGCATGTGGCCAAATATTCAAATTAAGTGGATTTAAACATGGTTTAATCACGCTGTAAAGTGAAACATCACCAGGCCTTTGGCACCCTCTGCAGGTATTTGTTATAACACATAATGTACTTTATGTTCATATTATGTATAGGCATATTACATTATGTATTTTATCAGCGTTGTTCAATAAAACCATGTAATTACTTGGTTTTGATATTTTATTTGAGCCAATTATTATTGCCTCATCGTTAGTTTATATATAAATGGTCATACTAAAGCCTGGTTTTCACATAGGTCTATTTGTATTACTAAAAAATATCAGTTTACTCAATTGTCAAAATAATCAGTAGATTACTTGATTACCAAAATAATCATTAGTTACAGCCCTAGATTAGTTAAAATATTTCAAAATACAACTGCGTTTTGCGTTTTGTAATTAAAAGACAAATATTTTGTAATTGAAAATTTAATAGTATTAAAATATTGTCTCGTTCTAGTGAACCAAGTATCTGTATTTTGTCTAATCTTGTGAGCCAAGTGTATTGTCACACCCCTAGTGTCGATAAGCGGTGATATAGCTTGTAATTTTCCAAGTGTACGATATAGCTTTCATTCTTCTGTTCAATCATGTATTCATGAAAAAAAATCAGTTTGAATAATGCCAAATCCCCCCCAGGGTTTTTTTTTTTTTGCTTTAACCCCTGTATATTTGTGTTTAAAATGCATCTCAAAATAAGAAATGTTCAAAGTATCATGTATTTTCTCCTCAGTTTTTGCTTTGTTTTAATTGCTTTCAGATTTTGGAGACACTACACATTCCAGTGGATGCTGAATCATACGACATGAGCTCTATGTCTTTGCATTCAGGACTCCGGTAGGGTACCATTGTACACCATTAGTATAAGAGCTCCAGAATGCAATTAATATTGTCACAAAAATGGATGCACACAGCTCTGTTGCTTTTACATGCATTCTAAATTCTCTCTCATTTTGTTTGTATTTATATATAGCTGTAGTCTTCAAATGGACAGTCTTGTTGACAGTTTGAGAAACTGTCTTAAAATTACAGATGACAGTGATGACTGGTAAGTGTTTATACAATGTGCTCCATTGAATTGAAACCTTGTGATCTGATTTTTGTGTTAATTTTATGATCATGACAGTATTTTAGAAGTTACAGTGGAGCCTTTCCAACATGTTGTGAAGAGTGGTGTGGAGGTCTGGGACAGCTCCAGTCAGTCTGTTAGAGGAAATGCAGACCCCATTCCCAAAAAGAAAAACACACGCAGGCCAAGTTTCATAGAGGAAATAGTGGAAGACACAGACACTTCTTCAGAGATAGTGGAAATAGGTGCGTGTATGCAGGGTTGGGGAAAAAAAAAAAATCATACTGATGTGAATAATGTCTGTCTGTCTCTGAATGTGACTATATTTGTTATGTTTGTATTAGGGCTGTCAAGTGACTATTATTTTTAATCTGAATATGTTCTTCTGTAATATGTTGAGCTCATGTGTTTTTAGCTCATAGTTCCCCAGGACCTGAACCAAGGCGCAATGAAAGGCACAAAGCACTTAGAAGACATCGCAGGCAGCATTTTGATAGGCCCTTAACTCCACAGCCTAAACGTATGTGGCTTATTTGTAGGTTAATCTCCTGAATGAACTAAGATGGCAGCTCCCTTGTTCCTCGTGTTATTCAAGTGCACTTTCTTTTTTTTTCCTTTTGTAGTGGTGCACTATGTTATGGCGACTCACA
>NW_015505234.1:4489285-4522034 GCF_001515645.1 Sinocyclocheilus grahami | reverse complement strand
GTCCGGCCAAACTGAGCTATTGGGGGAGAAGAGCCTTGGTGAGAGAGGTAAAGAAGAACCCAAAGATCACTGTGGCTGAGCTCCAGAGATGCAGTCGGGAGATGGGAGAAAGTTTTAGAAAGTCAACCATCACTGCAGCCCTCCACCAGTCGGGGCTTTATGGCAGAGTGGCCCGACGGAAGACTCTCCGTGCAAGACACATGAAAGCCCGCATGGAGTTGTGAGATGGTGAGAAATAAGATTCTCTGGTCTGATGAGGCCAAGATATAACTTTTTGGCCTTAATTCTAAGCGGTATGTGTGGGGAAAACCAGGCACTGCTCATCACCTGTCCAATACAGTCCCAACAGTGAAGCATGGTGGTGGCAGCATCATGCTGTGGGGGTGTTTTTTAGCTGCAGGGACAGGACGACTGGTTGGAATTGAGGGAAAGATGAATGCGGCCAAGTACAGGGATATCCTGGACGAAAACTTTCTCCAGAGTGCTCAGGACCTCAGACTGGGCCGAAGGTTTATCTTCCAACAAGACAATGACCCTAAGCACACAGCTAAAATAATGAAGGAGTGGCTTCACAACAACTCTGTGACTGTTCTTGAATGGCCCAGCCAGAGCCCTGACTTAAACCCAATTGAGCATCTCTGGAGAGACCTAAAAATGTCTGTCCACCAACGTTTACCATCCAACCTGACAGAACTGGAGAGGATCTGCAAGGAGGAATGGCAGAGGATCCCCAAATCCAGGTGTGAAAAACTTGTTGCATCTTTCCCAAAAAGACTCATGGCTGTATTAGATCAAAAGGGTGCTTCTACTAAATACTGAGCAAAGGGTCTGAATACTTAGGACCATGTGATATTTCAGTTTTTCTTTTTTAATAAATCTGCAAAAATGTCAACAATTCTGTGTTTTTCTGTCAATATGGGGTGCTGTGTGTACATTAATGAGGAAAAAAAATTAACTTAAATGATTTTAGCAAATGGCTGCAATATAACAAAGAGTGAAAAATTTAAGGGGATCTGAATACTTTCCGTACCCACTGTATATATATATATACAGTACATATTTGTTATATCTATATAACAAAATTAAAGAAGTTTAATTTAAATGTTACCCTGTTAAACTGTTTTAAAGTGAACTATTGTAATGTAAACTGTATCTTCTGTAAGTTTTATATGCATAGCTACATGTCATTTTGTAACATGAAAAAATACTTAAAAAGTAGACTACTTTGACGTTTATACTTTCTGAAACAAAACACGGTTAAAACCTGCAAAAACTGTTATTTCTTTTTTGTTGTAAAAAAAGAGAAATTTTGTTCAGCTGAAGTACATCTTTTGTTTAAAACAGATTACATTGGTCAATTAAAATTAAGTAATTTGTTAAGTGCAATTTATCCTTGTCATTCAGATATTATAGTAACTGCAGACAAAGTTTTAAAACAATATGTTTATTATGGAAACTACAATTCATTACCCTGGTGATGACCGCCATCATAACCAATGTGATGTCAGCAAGCCCCCCCCAAAAAAGTTGTTTCTGATTGGCTAAAAATGATGAATAATTTTAACAGAGCTTATGTGGGACTGTTTCAGTGTTTATGAGGTAGTAAGCATTTTATGAATGATATTGAAAATTGCTTACATAATTTTACAACATTGTGAACCTTATACAACTCTTTCTGAGGTTCACCTATAACAGAATTATCTCATGAAACATACACATTAGAGAGAGGCTAAAAAAAAGATAAAGGGCTGACCTGTGCAAGACAGACTAGGTGATTCAAACTCATGTCCCCCCACCCCATGTAAATTATGTAACATGAGTTTAATTAACTATTGAACATGCAGTATACAACCCATGTGATAATCTAACATTTTCTCTTTTTGGCATAGATTAATTTATTTTTCTAAGCAGGTTACTTGGTTGAAATGCTGCAGTTCCATAAATACACATATATTAAACACAAACATTTGTCAATAATTTGTGGCATAAAAAATAAAAATGAAATGGCACTACAAAACAAATATTCATTTCCAATGTTTCCCCTAAACGCAAGAACAAAATAAATAAGGTAACATGGCCATGACTTTTTTGTTTTTAAACATACTTTGTCTAACCCCATTTTAACATATTGGCTCAAAGGCCGAATGCCATTAAGATTTTTAAGTTTGAGATTAGCACCCATAACACCATCAAATTATATTCTCATCTAAAAAGTCAAGCCTGGAAAATCATGTGTAGTTCCTTCCCCTCTAATGGTATTGTCATTCATGATCTGTGTTCCCTGTATCACATAATCATTATCAATATTGCACTTGCATGATATGTGCTAGAAAAACAGTGAGCTGCAGCAGCTATCGCTAATATCAATCTCATGCCTTGTGGTTAGAGGTGCTCTTAGATTCTAATTGTGCGATTCTTGTATTCACTCACAATCACAAAAGTGTGTTTTGGCAGGGCATTTGTTATACTTCACCACAAAATGCATAAGTGAATATCAATGGTTTTTAACTAGGATTTACAAAGGTGGAATGCTACTTACACAAACTGGTTCATGGTGATTTAGGTATCAAAAGCATGTTTTATGAATCCTCTTTAGTTTGAAAATGTCCAGCTGAAGAAGCTGAAATCTTTCTGCCACAACTCTGTCTGTTCAAAAAAGCTGGTATAAGGATCCATATTTTTTTCTGACAATCTGGAGATGAATGTCTTTGAGCACTTGACCCAAAGACCCAGAGTGATATTGTCTCATTAAATAAGTGCACCAGAGGTTTGTGGATGAACGCCATGTGACAGTCTTTTAAATAAAAGAATGTCTAAAATCTCTTATATTATCAGATTTTTTTTCTGTACAGCTCAGTATATACATTCCAAATGTGCATATTATTGCGACAATAAAACATGAGGTTGCATATTTTAAGAATACATGTATTGCGCTGGATACCTCAAGACATCTATATGAAACAGACGTTGATTGCGAAAAACAACACAAAACCATGTAGACATTGATGATACAGGAACAAATGGTGCTTTGTGCAAAATTCTGACGTGCCTTGCCTTCATTTGGAATCTCATAGGGAACTCATTAACCCATATGGTGAGCACCAAGGTCATGGGTGATTTTATTTTCCCTCAAACTACACACGTCCAAATATGTGGATGTAAGGCTGGGAGATGATTTTGAAAGGTGCACTTATTTTTACACAAAGAAATCTAATAGTGTTTTTAATAACCCACCAGTAATTGAAAACTCCCGTTTAACATAAACATAAATAATTAAGTGCACCTTTAAGAGTATAAAATATGTTAAACACTGGCTGCCCCAATGTCCCATAAACTTCATCTCTGAAAATGAAATAATCTGAGCTCAACTCATAATGGCAAAACCATTAACATAACCCTAAAAACCGGCATATTCCTTTGTACTTCAGTTCATTTTTTAAGTGCTTTTGCATTTGTGTGTGTGTGTGTGTGTGTGTGTTTTTGTGCAGGTGTGTATCTACATTTTTCTTCAACACTCTCCAGCAGCAATCAACTCGCCCGGTCTGGCTAGTCTGTCCCTTCTGTTTTGTTCCTCCTCATCCTCATACAAGGTGTGATGGATGCTCAGCAGCGGGTGTGAGGGGTTTCGACTAAAAGGCCCGGGCTGGCTCTCAGGCTCTGTTCCTTGGTTGAGAGGATCTTTGACCTTCGGGGAGTCTGGAGGTTGCATGCTGGTCGCTTCACCATTCATATATGACGTTGTGGAGAGGGTGGCTGTGGAGAAGGCAGTGGTGGTCAACAGTGGAGGAGATTCTTTCTTCTCTAAGGGGACAAATGGGATATAGAATTATCAGAAATACAAATATAAACCAATACACATTGTTTTATGTCTGATATTAAAATGCAATTTTGTCTACATAAACAATAATAATAAAAAAACACTAAATCTAAAATCAATTATTTTAAAGCCTACAGGTCAATTTATGCATCACATAATTTTAATGTACAGAGGAAAAATGGAATTCATTTTGAGATTTGGTAAAGATTTAACAAAACATCTGTGTTATCAAATTATTACGGTTTTTAAATATTAACTTAAAATAAGCTTAAGTGTGTGAATTAGATGAGGCAAAGGTCATGTAAAACTAGGAAAATTGTAAAAATAGGGGAAAATTGGGCAATCTATTGAATGTGCAATTGAGTACTGCAGGAATGGAGTCCTAAAACTCTAATCTAAAAGCATTTTTGCACTTCCAGTTCCATCATCCCAAAATCAATGTTTTTTTTTAATGACTGAAATAGGGTCTGTGGTTAACACAGGCTCAAGATATTTTCATGTTTTATTCTATGGCATAAAATGCACCAGTAATACCACCTCATGATTTTTAGGCTTTTATGTGTCTTGAAAAATGCAAGAAGTGTAATAAGTGGCTAAATGGGACAATAGAAGACATCCGGATGTCTGAGACATTTAGAAGTGTGAGACATCTAGATGTCATCAGACCAAACAGGAAAACTCATCTACTCGGTAGTCCGCTTTTACAGCCTCATTATGTTTATATTTGTGCTCTTGCAAACTATTCTAATTCAAACTTTCCAACTTGTATATTTTAAATAAAGATTTGAAAGAGTTGTAGGAAGCTTAGTGACATTGAAGTCATGCAACCATGGTGTAGTTCATTTATACTGTAGCCTAACTTTGGCTTTTTACTTCTGGTGATTGCATTTACACTTCAAAATTCATAAAAGTTGAATTCATTTGTAAAGATTACCTTAATGAACAAAATATGTAAGAATCATGAACTTCTGTTGGTCACAGAGCTTATTTTCTGCAATAATGGAAAATGGAAAAATCCTGTTGGGTTTTTGTCAAGGGAACAAGGGTGATGCTAACTTCCGGGTTGGCCTACAAAAATACACCATCCCTGCAGCAAACTCTAACAATTCTAATATGACACCAATCAATTGTGCGTTCCTAGAGACAATCCAAGCATACCAGTATGAGAAGAGGAGACATGGACAACTGTATGTGGACCCTCAATATACACATTACTGAGAGAGTGCTCGATGGGGGGTGGCTCAGGATTGACCGTTTCTGTTTTTGCTTTCTGGATGGTTAGCATGTAAGGATGGACATCAAGCGAGAGGTTAAGAGTGTGTTTCTTCTCTATATTATTTGTTTCTGCAGCTGAAAAAAAGTAAACATGATCAGTGAAGGATTTTAATGACATTCGCTATACTAACCAAAACCAGGTTTTACTATGCCAGTACCTTTGTTAGTAGGAGGATGTTGTGTGCTCTTGCTGTCCAGAAGTGGAGCAATAATGCTATCTGCTACATTCTTCCTTCGGACTGGTTTAGGTTTGTCTGCCTTTATACTATTTTCCTGTCTGGTTAGAGTCAAGGGTTCCTGTATAAAAACAAAGAAATATGAGGTACATTTCAATAATAGAAGGACCATTTGACAAGCAAGCTATTCGTCAACTAAATATGAATGAGAATGTCTTACCTTAAAATGTTGTGGCAGATGGTTAGATGTGGGGATCCACTTCATCTTCTTGCGGGGTCTCTTGATTACTGAGGGCTCTCCTCCCAATTCTCCCACACCCATCACTGAGGGGTCCATATTGGGATCAATAGTCTGGATCCCAGAGTCTCTCACAGTCGGAGTGGCATCGTGGTTGGATTGAGCCAACGCTGCCAGTAGCTGCCGCACCACATTATCATACATGAGGTCACTCTCGTTGGTGATAAAGTCCAGTCTGTTGAGAGACTTAATGTGGTCTCTGTTCTCATTACAGAACATGGCCAGAATGTTAATGTCGCAAAACTGTGACTTCTGCCAGCGCCGGCGTGTTTTAATGCCAACTTTGTGCAGCTTGTCGAAGACGAAATTTGACTTCCGAACTACAAACAAATGCAGCAAGTTCACAAGGATAATGAGGTTCATAGTACACAGCAAAGCAATGTCCACTGCGGCCATAATGCGCTGGAGCTGCACGGCTGGTAGCTTGCAGTTAACATTCAGCCGCAGTTCAGGGATGCTGCTAGTGTCCGGTGGCTCGCCAAGCGCGCAAGTGAACTCGTTCTGCCTCTGACGGGCGTAGTAGGTGCTCAGGTACGTTATGGGCATTGAGCTGAGGCAGATGATGGCTAAATGTCGCGCCAGATACAGCTTAGCCAGAAAGTTACTCTGCCCGCGGCGCTCAAGATACTTCTCAAACAGGTTCTGCTCGGGGCTCTTCTCCTTCTCTGCGTTCTCGATGATCTCCCGCCGCTCACGTTCTGTAATCCCTGGCCCCTTGGACTGGATCTGCTTCTCAATCTTGGGGGCTCTGCCTTCGGCCGCCCTGTGGTAGCAGTTGTCGATCTCTTGAAGGAGGAAGTTGAGCTCAGAGGTGAGTCGAGTGGAGGCCAGGAACTCCCATCCCAGGGCAGGTATGTACATGATGCCTGCGAAGGCCAGCAGAGCGTAGGGCAGAAACTTGTGCTCAAACAAGGAGGGCCGAAGCTGGGGGTCGACTCCAGGCACTGCATCCCGCAGCTCTGTCCAGCAGTAGCCTCTGGCATACAGGGCCTGGTCGCGTGTGAAGTTGTGTGGGGTGTAGCAATATATAGATTCCTCTAAAAGAGAAGGAAAATCATGAAAATCCCACTTCACCAAATATTTAGGATTTCTGAAGAGCCATCAATTAGATACCACTAGTGTTCATTCCAAGAATGATACATGTAACTATAAAGTTCAAATAATTTAATTATAAGACGATAGTGAAGTTCATACCACAGCTATAACGATAATGACACAAAGGAACAATTGGGCTGGAATCACTTTCAGAGCTATTTTTTCCAGCTGATCGACAATAAAATACTGACAACCGACCAGAATTCAAGTTGAAGAGCTAAAATTACTATAAATAAAACCTAAAACTGAACTGAAATAAAAATTCATAGCAATATTTTAAAAATATAAAAATAACAAAAACACATAAAAAAAATAAAAAGCTAGCTAAAAATAATAAAAATATTATAGTAAATAAATAATACTAATATAACACTGACACCAATATACTTACTTTTATAGTTACAATTATTATTCTTGATGTTAACAGTAGAGATTTTAATTTCATCAACTACATTGTTATTTTTTTTGACAGTGCAATTCAGTCAAAATCAATTTAAGGAATATGATATGATGCAATATTGACTACATTTAAAGGATATTCTCATTAAAATATGAAATACTGCAACTAAAATTGTGTAAAAATTAACACTGGATATTACAACTGTCTCTATCCAGGAAAATCTGGCAATTGGTGTACCCAGCGGGGATTTGTTTCTAGAAACGAGCTGTCATCAGGTTGGAATGGGTTTAATGCTTAGTATAAGGCAGCACAGGCCAATAATGATGAATCAGTGATAAAACAAATGCTACATTTGTCTGTGCCAGTTGGACAAATGTAGAGGTAATTCTTTCACAGCTGCTGTAACTCCTATAGATGCCTCCACCTTATTCTGGGTCTCAGTGCATTACACTCCTGCACAGAATCAATAATGTTAAGAAAGGTAATATTGTCATAAGCTCTAGTTTACTAAAGCACATTTGTGTATGTTATATTTGGTGTGTCTAGATGGAATAAAATCTTTATGGTTACAGGCTCTACCTTTTCTTTCAGTACTTTTACGTTTCAGATTGATTCAAATCAATCTCAGCCAACACAACGATTAAAGCTTCACTAATCCTCATTCCTGCTATATAATAAGTATTCTTATTACAGAAACAATTACTGCAATGTAGTAGACCTCAAATGATATGGAAAAGCAATTTAGCTGCAGTCTCAAAGGAGTTCCTACTATAACCTTCCTAAGCATAAATGTTAGTGTATCTCCAACATTTATTCAGATTTAAACTATACTGCATGTTTCTGCCCAGCAGGGTTCTCAATGTTCAGTCACAGCCAGTTTGTGCTGCTATGCAGTAAGACTGACTCAGCATTCAGAGTAAACCCCCTCCTACCACCACAACCTCTCTTTATCTCTCTCTCTCTCTCTTTTCCTACTTAATTACCCCACAATCTCTCTAGCAAAAATTATTTAACCACTCATTTGCTGGATAGCAGTGGACCGCAGGAATATAGAAAGTCCCATAGAGTGGTTAATAATGGCTCAACTTAAATAAAACTAACATCTGTCACTCTGTCACTAGTGCCATTCATGATGTGTAACATTACTGATTTAACATTTTATGCCATATCATTAATTTTTCAAATGTATAAAGGGTGTTTGCTCTAAGCATATTTACTTACATCCACACATTTTTATGAAAATTTTAGAATTTTGCATTAAAAATACTGAATGGAAAAACGTCAATGTGAATATGCACATAACATTTTTTAGGCTTGTGTTATTTTAAGTGAGATCTTTAAGTGATCTCTAATCTTTAAGTGAGATTAGTTTTTATTTTTATATTTTCTGTTTACAATTTCATTTTAGTTTTAGAAATTTGTGTGTTGTGTTATTTTTAATGTCTATATAGTTTTTATGAAATTTTATTTCAGTTCTAGTTTTATTTATTTTAGTACCATTTTAATATCACGTTAAACGAAATTAAAATGAGAAATGCTGAATAGCTGAAATAAAATAGGTATAAGGTTTTTTTTATATTTTATATATACTATATATTTTTTTATTTTTTAGTTTAAGCTTTAATTTGAGTTTTAGTTAACTATAATAATCCTGATCTATCTATGAGGTGGATAAAGTTTTAAATTGGTAAGAAGTGCATAAACTGATGGAAATGCGTGTACCAAATAAATTAAATAGATGTCCATCAGAAAGTCACGTGACTGAATAATTTACTCAGATTTTTGACTACTATCACCATGTCACTGCTCATTCTCACTGCAAACTGCAAACTAAGGTGTTTATTTGTCTAGATAATGCTGTGTAACACCACTAACCTGCAAAGTTCCGTGTGAAAACTAATGTGACCAGCAATATAGGGATGATGACAGTTCCTATGGTGACGACCCGGTCAAAAGGCAACTCTAGTTTGAGTTGCACCATGAGACCCGCCAGTACACCGCCCTTCTCATCCTGTGTGGAACCCGGCAGGATCAACTCCTTCAACTTCTCACCCGCAAGCAGAGCCGTGGCCATGTCCAAGTTCTGCTCGAGGATGTTCTGCATTCGGCACCAGCAGCCTGCTCGCCACTAAACTCACAACACTCCTGATGGGACCTGAAGCTCCTCCTCCTTCTCCCAACCCGTCAGCCACTGGATTGGCTGAGGGCTTTTCCCTGCAACAATAATATGAGTTATATGTAAGAGGTGTTGACTTGAAGGATGAAAGTGGATCTTCTAAGAGTCACAAAGGAAGCTTTGTGGTCAGCTTTGATGGGTTATTGATGGCTGATCTTGTCAGAGGTAGATTGAAGAGAGGAAAATCAGAGTAGATTTGTTGCTTATATTGACAGCTGGGATGAATTTCTCATCATATCTATTCCACTTCTGCAAAAACCTGTAAATGAACAAGAGAGTTAAAAGATACTGACTATCAAGAAAAAGTAAAGCTACTGTAAAACTGTAAAGTTAGTGTAAACTGTAAAAGTAAATTGCATTTGTTTCTGGCTGCATGTTCAGACTCTATGAAAGTGCATGTTCCTTTAATTAAGTAACCAGTGGAGTGTGCTTATCTGCAGAGTCTTTTGAGAGCGTGCAATAGTGACAAGGACAAAAAGACACAATGACATCCTACTAGAGGTTGAATCATTCAAGACAGTCCAGATTAGATTACAAAGATGGTACACTGTTGTTCTTTATCTCATTGGAAAGTTTTACGGCATTATTTCTGAACTACAGATGGAAGCTTAATATGTTGCAGAGCGTCTTTGCCCACAGTATAAAAACACAGACAAGAAAATAGCTGTTGTACATTTTGAAAATCTATATATCTCGCTTTGAGCTCAAGAAATCAATAAGGAACGGCTTTCTAACAAATGGAAAGAGCAACAAAAATGGCAGGAACCCCACGCTCGTAAGTTAACTTTATTTTTGGGATAAAGTACATCAGTTTTTCAACTGAATGACTATAGATGTTTTATGTTTATCTAAAATTTTAACTAAACAATGTCTTTATGGTCAGAGCTGTGGCAAAGAAGGTAGTGAACTGTTGTGACATACAAAAAGTTGGTGTGCTTGGTTTTATTTATGCAACTAAATAATAATATTAATATAGGTTTTTATTAAAATATTTAATAAATGCAAAAAGCCAAACAAATATCTAAATTTGTTTTGATTTAAAAAAAATAAAAAATAAATATTTAATTACATTTAATTCATATTCAACCTGTAACATAAATAATTGTTTGTATTAAATGCAAGGTTAATTATCTTTGGGTAATATTATATTTCTTTGGATGTTGACCAGTACCCTCACTCCATCTGCATTAAAGTAAAAAAAAAAGTGTTCTTTTTTTTTTCAATGTGGTTGAAAAATCCTGTTACCATGCACCTAGACTGGTTGAGTATCATTCATATGGTAGATAAAATACATTGCACCCTGTTACATATAAACCATAGCCACTGAGGTCAATATTATCATTTGTCATTGACTGATATGTTTTTCAATATTTAGCTTTTAAATTATTACAATTGGTGCTGCCAATCTTAAATACAGTATGTGCTGATATAAGACACTAATTATTGACTTATGCCAAGCACAGATTAAGCTTGTATTTGTCACTTTGGCTTAGTTAGGGATAATAGAGACCCTCTAAGAGACACTAGAAAGAAGACTGAAAACTCCTTTCACAGCAGGTTTGATAAAGCTCTCAAACAAGTTGACAATGATTAGGAATGTGTCATGCAAACTTAATGCAACAGCATGCAGTAGTATCTTTTAAGGTAAAACACCCTCAGATATAATCTAGCTTTAATGCTGTAACGACACCGCCGACATATTGACATTCTGACAGTAAATGTTTAAAAAGCAATAAAGGTCATGCGGTGCACATCACTTACGCTCGGTCGAGGAGCTGTCCATCACTGGATCATCTGGCTAGGATGACACATAGCGGCTTAAGACATATATTTGATGAAATATACGATACTATATACGACATGAGTGAAAAAAAGAGACGGAGGATTGGATTGCTATGACTCTAATCTTCATGATGTCACATACCTGTCAGATTACTCGATTATACTGAGGAACACGCAGAGCCTGAATCCGATGCTCAAATCATCGACATCAGGAAATATCTCCCCACAACGACTAACAGATCCCCCCCCCAAAAAACAAAGGATGCGGATGCTGTGAGGCAGCTATAGGAGCATTTTATCCCATAACTGTATTGCTGTATGGAAATACTTTTTATATACTACAGCAAGATTAGTACATTAGCTATGTAGTTACTTCAGAGTTATGTGTCCTCTAGAAGCTTGCGTTCTGCAAGTGAACGGCGTATTATTGTGCCATCTCAAAGAGGCACAAAATCACTTTCACTTTCAGTCCTTAACCATCTTCAAGAAACGACTAAAAACACATCTGTTCCACCTTTATTTGACCCTCTAACTCTAACACTTTCTATTCTATTTTAATTCTACTTTATCTATATTTATCTTTTTTTATTTTTTATTCTTTATTTTAAAAAATAACAAAAAAACACTTGCTTTCTATTTTTTATATTCTATCTACTTGTTTTTCTTTTTGTGTGTGTGTATAATATATATATATATATATACACACCTTGCTACGTGTACTGCGTTAGGCTAACCGAGACTTGTCATTTGCACTTATTGTTGCTCTTTTGTTAGATTTGACTGCTTTTATTGCCGTCATTTGTAAGTCGCTTTGGATAAAAGCGTCTGCTAAATGACTAAAATGTAAATGTAAAATGTAAATGTAGTGTTTATTTAATCCCTTCTGCTATTTCATAACATCTTGCTGTTGAGTCACTTTCTGGAATAAGTAATTCACATTTCACATAAACAATCTTTTACATTTTATTGATCTACAATAACATCACAAGATTCATATATTTATACAAAAATAAAATCTAACAAAGTAAAAATTGTTGCATGCAGCAAGGCATTGAACAGTAATATGGTCCAAAGTGTATTAGAATTATTAAAAGCATCATACTGTATATTAGGTCCTCTACTCTTCCAGCTTCTGACATGTGGGGTTTCTAGATAATGCATTACAAGTGCTATAGATTGTACATGCATGGTGTGTTCACCATTTATTTGCATATAAATTTGCTCAGCCATTCACTCATCATATATGATTCTAATTTCAAACTGGTCTGGTAGGCTATATTCATGATTGTGTGACACAAGTAAGGATCTTTACAAAAGACTTTCAAAACCAACCACACATTTTGACTTGCTGATTCTTTTCCTTACTAAATTGTCATTCAATAATATCTTTGACAGACATACACTATAACGTTCAAAAATCTGGGGTCAGTATGATTTTTAAAAGTGTTTTTGAAAGAACTCTCATGCTCACCAAAGCTGTATTCATTTGATTAAAAATACAGTAAAAACAGCAATATTATGAAATGTTATTACAATCCAAAATAACGGTATTCTATTTAATATATTAAAAAATTTCATTTATTTACAGCGATGGCAAAGCTGAATTTTTCAGTGTCACATGATCCTTCAGAAATGATTCTAATATGCTGATTTAGTGCTCAGGAAACATTTCTTATTATTATCTATGTTGAAAACAGTTGTGCTGCTTAATTCGTCTTTAAAAACGGAGATAATTTTTTTTCAGGATTCTTTGATGGATAGGAAGTTCAAAAGAAAAATGAAAATAAGAAATGTTGCCTTGGCAACTAACTGAAATGAACAAGGTGAAGTACTAAAATGACTAAAATAAATTAACGCTAAATAGAATTAATAAAAAAAAGATAAAAGCACATACCAATATTAATACAACTTAAAAAAGGGAATTAAAAACTAATTCAATTCATGCACCTCACGATGGCTACAAAAAATATAAAACAATACAATGAAAGTCTTCTGAAGCCATACAATAGCTTTGAAAAAAAGAAAAGAAATGAACAGGATTAATGTTGCAAAGTTCTTCAATTATGAAACAAATACAAGTTCAGCTGTAAAGCAGATCCAAAAAGACAATAGTGTCATTATTCTGCTCAGTATAGTATATAGGGATGGTAAGATTCACCGATTCGCATTGGCATAAAAGTTCAAGTGTGCATCGGATACAAGTTGGCATTTGTATCGCAATGCATCGTTTCTAACATATTTGCATCAGTGAAAAACGTTTTATTTTTATATAATTATTAGTAGATGCACTATACTTTTATTAATTAGAAAGTACTATCTGTACCATATTGAATTCCATAGCATCATATTTTTTTCCATTGCATTGTATTGCATTGAATCACATTGTGTTGAATCGAATCGAAATCAGATTGCACTGCATCGGTAGCTGCTTCATATGTATCTTTAATGTATCGTATCGTTGGCTATGCATGGAGATGCGAGTCGCATCAGCCTCAGTTGGAGATGCACATCCCTAATAGTACTATTATATGCTATTATTGTATTTATTAATATTTTGAATTAACATTTATTTTTAGATTTTCAGTTTTCATTTTAATTTGAGTTTTAGTCATTTTTGTGGTTTTGTCCTTTTTATAAGTTTTGTTTTTCTATATAGCTTTAATTAGTTTTTATTTCTGTTCTTCAACATATTTATATCAGATATTTAAATTTTCTGACATTAATAGTTTTAGTTTTAGTTAACAATTTTCATTTTTGGATGAGCGATCCCTTTAAGGAGCCACAAAGGTCAAAATCGGACATATTGGAACTACTTTAATTTGATTGGTGTGGTGCACAGAAATGACTCACCTTTGCTAATGGCACATCATGCAGAAAAATCTCAATAAAATTAATCACACTGTTGGACAAAAATCCAGAAGCTGAGAAAAGCAGTGGTGAGGTCACACTACTTATAGCAATCAGCATTTCCACCTACAGCAGTCAAATTGAAAGGCGAAAAGAAAGAGAAAAAAGAAGGCAAGAGACTGTCTTTAGAGGGAATCACTCTACAGAGAAGGCAGACAGACAGCTAAATGAGTGAGAATGGTGAATGTCCTTTAGGGACATTCGATTACACTGCTTTATTGCTGGAGAGACCCTGATGGTGACTCACCAGACTCTTGCTGGGATATTCTGCCACCACATGGCTGGCAATGGCACTGGGGAAACACTGCCGAGATATCACACACACAAACAATGATAGTTAATCACTCTGAATAATTTATAATCTGAATTGAACTAATATTTAATATAATAAACTGAACTCACAGCTACTAGAATCCAGAAGAAAGTGACAGAAAGATATGGCTCTGGGAGGAGAGCACCCAAATTGAGAGCAATAACTCCTCCAAATACAGTGGAGATGCCCAATATAACCTCAATTACCTGCACCAGAGAAAGAGCAGCAAATCTACAGTAACCGTCATGCTGATATACAGTGCATACACACAATCTCATTTGAATGCAACTCACGGCGTAAGCCTTGAGAAGACGAGTGGGGAACGAAGCTGGGGTCACAACCACAGGGCCATCAGACACTGGCTGGAGGAATGAGATGAATGATAGCAACGAGGAAAAGAAAAAGCAGAGAGACATGAGCATATAAAATGTAATTCATATAAGCTAGAGACAAATTCAGTTAGTCATAGATATATCACACTTCATCACAGTTAGCATAAAATTATTTTGCAATTATTTTGCAAATTAAAATAAAACAAAATGTAAATATTAGCTGAAAAACTTAACCATAAAAAAAATCTTCTAATCTAAAAATTAGAAATGAAAGCTTAAAAAAAGACAAGTACATTTTGCATTATTAAGATTTTTTTTAATCACATTGTATTATTAAAAAATGAAGGCAAGATATTACAGGCAAAAATATACGAATCAATTCAGAAATCTCAATTTCCATCAAACAGACAAAATTCATTATGAAAGATGCTAGATAATTATTTGTTAATATAATATTCATTTCCTGATTGATAACACAATTTGTGTAAACACAGGCCAAAATAATTGTAATGCAGGCAGTCTATACACATACAGTAAATGGTAGAGTAGATACTCTCACACACACACAGACACACACACCTTTCCATGACTGCAGCAGTCGTCCACTGAGCGTGCTGATAGGATGACAGTACTGGCCGTGAGCACTTCCAGCACAATAAGCAGGAGCAGGTTAAAGTTAATCTTTAGGATGACAAGACAGCAGTAACTGTTTTAATAGTACAGATGTTTTACATGCACATTATAGTTTAGTGTTTGAGCATCGTTACAAGTGTAACCATGCAGTGTATTTACTTCTACTGTAAACGTATAAACATACTTCTACCAGATCCTTTAAAATAACTTTTGCTTTGCCATTGTCATATTATACATTATACTAGACTTGAGCCAAAGCATTTCATTTTGAAGGACATATTTCTAGGGTCCCTGACAGACATTTTAGGGGTATTAGAGTTGTGACGGCTCACATTGATGGCTGAGGGACTAATGGCGAGTCTACAACCGAACCACACCAGACACGTGGTTGTCACAGCAAAGGACGACACATACACCATTTGAAAGTCAGAGACCTGTAAACATAATGTAGGTTACACACTGTAATTTGTAAAACAGTAAAGAAATATTTATCTGCCAGAAAGAAAAAAAAATCAGTTCTCAACATCTCAACAACAATAAGTTCTTAACATCTCTGTTAAGGTGATTATACAGCATTTAAACACATTTAGCAACACTAAATATATACCACCAAATAGAAAACACTATGATTTATAGCCCTATGAACTGAAAACCTGACTGATTAATAGTGTTTGACTACATTTTCGAATAATGTCTTGGACAAAGTTAGAGAACCACTTATTCCATTAAAGAATTTTTAAAACTCAGGTAATGTTTTAGTTGAAAGTGTTTGATTACTTGGTTTGTTCAGCTTAATAGCTGTGTGTGTAATACAATATTACAAAAAAATATCCTTTCACTTACTGCAACTTGTCTATTTTTGGCAATAGTGAAGCTCACCACTGCAGCTGGTATACTCTACAAACCAGAAGCAAAACATATACGAGTGTCAAACGGTCCAGTGGCCTCTTTCATAAGCATATGAGTCCTTCAGGACAAACACTCACAGATCCAGCAGTACAACGCAGGTAGTCCATTGCATCTGGAAACACATTACCCATGTAGAGGGAGAAAGCTGCCACTATGAGCAAGCTGCTCTGGGGGTCAGATACAAATGAACACGCTCAGACATTTGAGAAAATCAGTGTGTTGAAGGAATATTTGACCCAAAAATGAAAAATGAAAAATCTTGGCCATCCAATATCTAGTTAAGTTTCTTCATCAGAACTGATTTTGAAAAAATGTAGCATTGTATCACTTGCTCACCAATGGATCATCTGCAGTGAATGGGTGCCACTAGAATGAAAGTTCAAACAGCTGATAAAAACATCACAATAATCCACAAGGAATCCATCAATTAACGTTGCATGCCAGAAACAAATCCATCATTAAGGGGTTTTAACTTCTGGCTGAAATACCAGTCCATAATAATCTCTCAAAATCCACCAACATATTTGTTTAGAACTGTTTTGGACTGTTTTCGCTCATAAATGTGCTTGATCTGTGCATATTTCTCTCCTGATTCAGAAAATGTGACTTTTTCACTGGAAAAAGCAATATTATGGACAAAGGTTGCCGGAAGCAACAGTTTGTAGTTAAAGACACTTAAATGTTGCATTTGTTTGTTACAAACATGCAGCTTTACACTTCATAAGATGTTAATTGATGGACTACAGTCATGTGGATTACTTGTGGATTATTGTGATGTTTTTATCAGCTGTTTGAACTCTCTTTCTGATGGAACCCATTCACTGCAGAGGATCCATTGGAGCAAATGATGCAATGCTAAATTTCTCTAAATCTGTTCTGATGAAAAAACATTCTCATCTACATGTTGGATAGCCTGAGAGTGAGTACATTTCTAGCAAAGTCTCTTAGCAACAGGAGTGAAAATCTGCTGAGTCAAAGCTGTTACCCCTATAACGATGCTGTAAAGCCAGACTCTGTAGCTAAAGCAGGGATGTAATGGCCCAGGCTGATCCAACTGCAGGTCACTGGCCCTGACATCCACTGTGTAGCTGTCTCTCTCCAACCTCTCCCGCTCCAGATGCCGACTCAGCGTTCCTACCCCACTGTTTCGCTCCAGGGTGGACATCTGGGCATAGCTGAACACTTCCTGAGCTGATGCCTCTTCTCGTTGCATCCTGATATCCATGACCCCTAGAAATCCAATCCATATAAATTACATATATTGACTAAGTGAGAAAAAAATGTAGTGAATGCAAACATTAACAGAAGCAGGAAATGTGTATGGCTTACATACTATTGACAGTTTGCTATGTGATGCTTTTAATGACACTTAAACTTACCTCAGTTCCCCAAAGCCTTTATATGGAATGCAACATATTATACCTGTTACTTTTCTCAGCGCATTTGAAGGTCATTCAATGATAAATATTTCTCATGTATTCCCAGGGAATGCACGAACTGAGGATCTGATCAAATGTATACTTTGAATGCAATGCAAAGTTGCTTTGGATAAAAGCGCCTGCCAAATGCATCAATGCAAATCTAACAGTCACTTAATGTTAATCTTTAAAAAAGTTAATAATATAATAACATTGTTAAATGCAATTATTAGCAAATCTCATTTTTTTATACTGTACATTGTGATGTGCAGCTTCAATTAATCTGTAGCATTTAAAATGATCGATTTTAGTTTTCAGCATTTTATTTTTACTTTGTTTATACAAAATGCTATTATACTGTTTTATTTTGCACTAAACATTTTTGTTATTGTCAACTAAAACATTGTTTTGTTGCCATATAAATATGAGATATAACTATATTAAGACATAACTAAATATTAGAAACTAACTGAAATAAAATTAAGTTGAAGTACTACAATTCAAAAATAAAATCTAATACAATATAATAAATTCTATATAATAATAATCTGATATAATGATTAATACTACTATTAATAATAATAAGTATTATTATTTACTAATAGAATAAAAATATATTATTAAATATATGTTATTATTATTATTATTATTGCTGTTGTTGTTGTTATATCATTATTGCCTTAACGGAATCGGTTAGAAATTTTAATATCATCCCTATAGGCTTCTTGAACAACAGAGCAGTTTTACCAAAACTAACTAATGATAATAACAAGTTTATATTCTCCCCAATATTATGCTAACATAAAAAGTGCCAGACTGAACAGATTTACTTTTAGCATCTTGCTTTATTTAATAAATTTAAATTTTTTAAACTACTTTTTCCCCCCCCAAAGTCCTTAATTAGGCACAGCTGAGAAAACATATGGACCATAAAACAATAGCTTTACAGTGACATAACCGCAAGCCGCTGCATTTTACACTCCATGACAAGCTTTTTTTATTTTTACGATTTGAAGAGAGCAGGGCTTGATAGTGCTCCAAGAACACAAAAGTGTGCTAAAAACACCATTTTCTTCTTTGCACAGATAAAACAATCATACAAGACCTATGAGCTCTCAGTGCTACATTTCACTAATAACTACCAATATCTCTGCATCCAGGGAAGGAAAAAAAGAATATTTTTGGTCAACAATAAAGAAATAAAACGCAATCAAACTGCTCCCTCTTGAAAACCCACACGCACAATGAATATAGAGTACTTTCACAGTATTACGTAAACAGCCACGGGAACACAGAGCAATAAAGAGAATGCAGTGCGGGGATAATGCATGAAGGCAATGATTCATAAAAAAGTTTGAAACACATCAACCCCTCCCCAGCCTTTTCTCCTCAACTTCATTCTGAGCCTCACTTCCTTTTCTCCATTCATTCATCTTATCTCTCCAGCCCTCTTTATCTTAATCTCTGCTTCCCACTCACCTGCCTCCAGCTTCAAGACACCGCTTATTTCAGCTTGGCCCACCTGTTCCCCTGTTCCTGTGGAAGTCTAAGGTTTTAGTTGTACTTTATCTTTTTCTTCTTCCTCTTGTTCCTCTCCTTTCTCTCTCTGTCCCCTCCACTCCAAGTCAATTAAAAAGTTTTGGAACGCTTCAAAGCCTGGAACAGAAAGTTGAGAGTGTTGCCCTGCCAGCCAGTTTTAGCCAGTGAATGCAAATGGAGCGGAGAGATGGGGCTCAGATCAGGGGCTGCTGAGCTCTGTTCAACTCAATGAGAGAACTCACACATAAATCAACAGCCCTCACTGCCATACACACAGACACACACAGAAAGAATGCACACAATCTAGAATGAGTTTTCCCTGCATGTACACACAATCAAGCACCCACAAACGTTTCCTTTCTTCATGCATGTGATTGCATTCCAAACAAACGTTGGAATAATTAAGAATTGTTTGAGTTTTTGAAAGAAGTCTACTCATCAGGGCTTATTTTCAAAAATAAGTAATATTATGAAATATTAGTACAATTTAAAAGAAAGTTTTTCAATTTTAATATATTTTGAAATGTAATTTATTGCTGTGATGGCAAAGCTGAATTTTCAGGAGCTTTTCCGCTAGTCTTCAGTGTAACATGATCCTACAGAAATCGTTGTAATATGCTGATTTGGTACTAAAAAAAAAAAAGAATCTTAATAATATTATCAATGCTGAAGTATTAATTAATTTTTTTTAATCACACTTGCTGCCATACACACAGACACACACAGAAAGAATGCACACAATCTAGAATGAGTTTTCCCTGCATGTACACACAATCAAGCACCCACAAACGTTTCCTTTCTTCATGCATGTGATTGCATTCCAAACAAACGTTGGAATAATTAAGAATTTTTAGAATTTTTGAAAGAAGTCTACTCATCAGGGCTTATTTTCAAAAATAAGTAATATTATGAAATATTAGTACAATTTAAAAGAAAGTTTTTCAATTTTAATATATTTTGAAATGTAATTTATTGCTGTGATGGCAAAGCTGAATTTTCAGGAGCTTTTCCGCTAGTCTTCAGTGTAACATGATCCTACAGAAATCGTTGTAATATGCTGATTTGGTACTAAAAAAAAAAAAGAATCTTAATAATATTATCAATGCTGAAGTATTAATTAATTTTTTTTAATCACACTTACCCAAAACATTTGAATAGTAGTGTATCACAGTTTCCACAAAAATATTAAGCAGTCCAACTTTGATAATAATAATAAATGTTACCAAATCAGCATATTAGAATGATTTCTGAAGAATAAGAGTAATGACTGCTGAAAATTCAGCTTTGCCATCACAGGAATGAATTGTATTTTAAAAGAAATTATTTTAAATTATGTTATTTTAAATTGTAATGATATCTCTGAATATTACTCTATTTAATGTACTAATTATCAAATAAATGGAGCCTTGATGAGCATAAGAAGCTTATTTCAAAAACATAAACAAAAAAAATTAATTATCCCAAACTTTTAACTGGTTTAAACTGGTGGTGTATATGTCAACAAACAAGATACACACACAGTTCTCGTTGCATAACAAGTTCAAACTACACTCTTAAAAAAAAGGGTTCCTTGAGGTTCTATATAGAACCCTGGGGTTCTGTACTTGGCCAATAGAACCTTTTACCAAAAATATATTTTAAAAGAACTTATTTTAAATTATGTTATTTTAAATTGTAATGATATCTCTGAATATTACTCTATTTAATGTACTAATTATCAAATAAATGGAGCCTTGATGAGCATAAGAAGCTTATTTCAAAAACATAAACAAAAAAAATGAATTATCCCAAACTTTTAACTGGTTTAAACTGGTGGTGTATGTGTCAACAAACAAGATACACACACAGTTCTCGTTGCATAACAAGTTCAAACTAAGCTGTGCAGTCCTGCAGTTCGCTCTTGACTCCTCCCACCTGGGCCTCCGTTTTATGGGGTGGAAAAAACAAACCAGAGATTTGGGACGTCCTCCAGGGCTTCTGAAGTTTGCAACCAGTGGGTTCATAAACAGGGTCTTTAATCCTAGCATTTCAGAAGATTCAAGTATTTTTTCATACACATCTTTGAAGTGATTGAATCCGATCTATTTCATATCACAATTATAAATGCCCATATTTTGGCTTATATGTATAAAATAGATAAACAGGAGGAGAGCGAGTGTATGTGTAAAAATGCTCACGGCCGTATTCGTTCACATCAATGCTACTGTTCAAAAATGTCCTTGAAAGGCAGTATCCATGGATACCTTTTAAACAGCCCCCTTCCACTGGCTGGCCACCACACTTCACTGCCCTCTGAATATGCTCTACACAAAGATCACACGCTCATGTGGACACGTACACACACACACTCGAGGCATGCCAAGCCACTGAAATCCCTGCAGATGCATTATTGATTCACTATAACTCAGCTTTCAATACTCATTTTAGGGGTTTATGAGGAAAAGAGAAAAAGTCTAAAGTTTGTGAGCAGCAGCAAAGAGAAACTATGATGTTTCTTTTTATTTTCACCTAAATCACGAGGCAAATCTCTTCATAGGGTCCTGATGGGAAAGCACTAAGCACACACACTATAAACGCCCAGTGGCCCTTTAATATGGGAGAATGTCAAACAGCTGTAATAGTACTGGCTATCTTGAAACATACATTAGTTGGGGATATGCATTTAAAGACACACATTTAAGGCAAATCAATTTTTACTTTATAAGTCTACTCTACCAGGATCAGGAAACAGTCCTCCATAAAATGCGCCGGACACATCTGAATATTTGGGTTGAAGTGTTCTGTAACAGTGTTGTAAATACAACTTAACCACTGATTTCTAGTCGTGTCTTCTTTTGGAAGGCCAAACAAAGTAGTTTCGCTTTCACAACGAAACACACGGCGGGCTTGAGTGAGTGGATGGTGGAGGCCTAGAGTGAGCAGCAGCGGGCGGGCTTGAGAACGGCACGGCCGGCGGATTCGACGAAGGAGCGGCTGGCAGGCTTGCGGCAACCACATGTGACGACCCCGGGCTGGAATCCGCTTCGTCCATGGTGAAAGCCGATCTGGCGATCCACAGCGCAAAGTTGATGTATTCCCTCAGCGACCAGCACGGATCAGCTCTAGGAATGACGAAGCGGATATCGTCCTCAGTTGGAAGGCCAAACAAAGTAGTTTAGCTTTCACAACGAAACACACAGCTCCTTCACGACATGGCGGCGGCAGCAACAACAATACTACAGCGAGAATAAAAGTTACACCTTCTTTCTTTGCGTGAACATTTGGGCGGCGTTATGCAAATCTTCCCACATCATGACGTAGACATGTGGGGGCGTGTTAGAACGAGCCGTTTTAGCGTTGTTGAATCTTAACTTTTATAAAGAATATCTCTTTGGATTTGAGACTTTAGTCTTTGCAACTTTACAGATCTTCTTTATGCACCAAGAGCTTGTAACACTCCAAAGAGAAAGGAAAATTTTTTTAATTGCATCATATGACCCCTTTAAAATCTAGGGTTTTGGATCAACTAAAATCTTGAATTCACAGGTCACCCCTTCATTAGCCTGCAAAATTTGTGTCATAAACCCACTGAGCCCAGACCCTTCACAATGGGCAACTACTTCCCACATAAAAGGACAATGCTTCTCTTGTTTCTTTCCTTTCTTTTCACTTTTCTGACTCATATATCCCTGGCTTCATTGCATCTTTTCATGCTTCCCTCCTCCCCTGCCCCACTCCCTCATTCACATCTGTTGTGCCTGTAAACATTGTCTGGTTTGCTTAATCTTCTTTAACACAGTACAAACAACTTGAGGGCTGAGTTGCACTCCAAAGTTACAAAAAAGATTTCTCAGAAAGCAAGAGAAATCTCAGAGCTGCTGAATCAGCTAACAGCATTCAAATTCAGCAAGCAGCATTACAATAATTAAGCTCAGTGGTTCTCAGAGGGTGAGTCTTTGGGTCACAGGTCTGTTCTGGTCGTGGACAGCAGAGGGGAAAATATAAAATGCAAATAATAAAACACAACCAGCCATAGTCATAAGTAAAGTAACAACATAAATAGGCTTATTAAATTTCAAAAGGTATAGAAGAACTTGATAAGTTTAATATTTTGTATCTTTCTTAATTTATTAAATTATAATAAAATACATGTTTGTTACATTTTAAAATCTATATGAGAAAATGTTTTGTATTTTTGACTTTTTATATCTTTATGATTTTTTTATAAATTATATATTAATTTACCAAATTATAATAGGTTTATTACATTTCAAAAGTTGTAGGAGAAACTGCTTTATATTTTTGACATTTTATACCTTTATTAATTTAATACATGATGATTTACCAAATTATAATAACAAAATACACAGGCTTATTGCATCTTAAAAGGTAATCAGATAAAATTTACTAATTTTTTTTTTTTTTTTACTAATTTAAGAAATTACAGTAACAAAATAGACACATTCACTTTAAAAATGAAGCTATAGGAGAAACTTTTTTGACACTATCTTATATTTTTATTTTAATGATCAAATCTTTAATTTAAATAAACAGGCCTATGAAATTTTAATGGTTAAATTTTATTGATTGCTTAGAACATTGCGATTCAATATTCATTTGGAAAACAAAATTATAAATTTTTCTATTCAGACTGTTTTGTGAAATAAAGAGTTTGGTTTGGGTCACCACTTGATGTCTGTAAATACTGTCAAATCTGGGTTCTGCAACACAAGTAATCAAATATTATGGACCTCCAGCTTATTTAAAAATCCCAGACTATGAAAAATGACAGGAAACGTGAGTATTTTGTAGTAATCTTTATAAAGAACACTGATTTAGTCATCGAGTGACTTTACACAAATGTCATTAGAGACACAGCACATCAGAACAATATTGCAGGCACATTCTGAATCAGACGTTTCAGTCAGGGGATTCACAGCTACAATTCTGCAACTCCATGCTGATAATAGTTCATTTTCCCAGACAAAACAGACCCCCGCACACACACAGAAGACGACAGCAACAAAACCCAAGCATGAAAATACTTACATGCTCATCTACATTTACAACAGTTAACAATACTTCAAGAACCCTTCTATAATACATTACTGCGAGTTCTCGATGGAAGTCTTACGATTATGAGATCTTATATACATCTACTTACAGCTGGAGATCAAACTACTCCATGTGAGAGGTTTCCATCAGATATTTACACTGGCAGCCACATTCTCTGCCCACATTTTAAACATATGGTAACTGATAATAATCTGTACAACTGTGAAGCATCATCTCAATGCTCGAAAATACAAATCTAGGAAGCATATTTAGTAACATCTATAAACAGTGCTGACAATGATTGAGTTGTTTTCTATTTTAGAGGTCTAACTCCTTGTACCCCTAAACCATGGAGTACCAAAAAAGCATGACCTGCTTGCTGTAGAGATCTCAACGGTGCCACTTTTTTGGGTCACAGCACATTTGCTGCTGTATATCTTCATACTGCTTCAAAATGAGTTACTGGAATTGCAATATTCCAAGGTTAGTAGAGGTACTGCATCTAATAAAACCATTATCTGTCACAGCAGGTGTTATTCAAGTTGGAGAGGAAATGTAAAATGGCATTGTTTCTTTCATGGCTGTAACCTAAAGCACAGATCAAGTCTGTTGAGAAGAGATCACCACAGTCCTAGATGGAGAACTACGAGTGCATTGCTACTGCCACTGATGAACACATTTACACCGCACTGCTAGAGTCCTGAAGGAAGTGCACGTGTTGGGATCTCAGCATGCTTTGATGAGGTCTGGAGGCAGTTTTAGACGATGGATCCCTTAGAGGAGGACAGATGAATGGAGCGAATGCGTGTGGCCAGCGTCTTCTCCAGATCATGCAACACAACGGGGCAGCAGTTCTCCACCGGGGTGTTATAGAGCAACTGTTTAAATGGCTCAAGCTCTATGAGAACTGCCATGTTCTTTAGAAAGTAGCCCTCGATGTAGGTCGACAGCTCAGGTGCCTCCAGGAACTAAGAGAGAAGGAGAGGAAAGAAAATACTGAGAATGTAAATGTGCATGGAAAATTAAATCTGAGAACATGTTAGACTGCATCATGAATAGACTCCTGTTACTTTAGCATGGTTGTAGATCTCCACACAAGTTTCGGTGTTGATGTTCTTGGCACAGATGATCTCACAGTGTCTCTGTAAAGCCTCCAGCTGGAAGAACTTAGATGCAGAGAGGAGCTGGAAGAGAGACGTTGAGACCAAAAGAAATAAAACCCAAGTAAGCCTAATATTGTATATAAGATTCATAATCAATAATAAATGTCAATAAAAAATAAAAAAAAACATCAAACACATAATCTTGTATTGTATTATTTGTGTAGTTAAGTTTATTTTCAGTGCTTTATTTCAGTATTTTATTTTCACTACCTATGATTTTTTTTGCTGAAAAAAATCTTTAATTCAGCAAGAATGCATTAATTTGATTAAAATTTAGAGTAAGTAAAGACATTTATAATGTAACAATATTTATATTTCAAATAAATCTTTTGAACTTTTTCTTCATCAAAAGAATTCAGCTCAACTGTTTTCAACACTTGATAATAATAAGAAATATTTATTGAACATCAAATCAGCCTGTCAGAATGATTACTAAAGAATCAAGTGAGTAATGGTTGCTGAAAATTCAGCTTTGCCAACACAGGAATAAATAGCATTTTAGAATACATTAAAAAAGAAAACAGTTATTTTAAATTGAAATAATATTTCCCAATATTAATGTTTTTGTCTGTATTTCTTATCAAATAAATGCAGCCTTGGTTAGCATAAAACACTTATTTTGAATGGAAATGTATTTTTTGTAATAAACTACAACATTATACAAATAAAATATTTAATAAAATAGAAATAAAGACATAACAACAAATTAAATTAAAACTTGAACACTGGTCTTATATTGGTGCTGCAATAGCTGTGCATTAGTGATTTCAACCCCTTTACTCTGTAAAATGCCTTAAATATAACTATGCTAGATTGTATAACATAAGGACTCCAATTGAGTTATTAATACTTACATCCATAACCTCAGCGTTTCTGATGTGAATTGAATCCGTTCCACCACAGTATAGATACTGCATCACCAGCTATATGGAAAACAAAATATAATGTTTCATGCATGCATTTCAATGTCTCCTTTCCCTCTCAATAATGCATTTCAATGTCTCCTTTCCCTCTCAATAAAAGCTGCATAAAAATAGCAAGATACACTCGTATCTTCTCAGAGCATTAGTGGAGCAGTCAGACTGTACCTGAAATACATTGTATTTGACATGGCTGATTTCAATACAGGTGTTCTCAGCAGCTGGTCTGTTTGCCAGAAGAGATTTAAACCTTGGGTACAAGAAGGAGAAGTTAAAACAATAATAATACTCCATATACAGTAATAATACATGAAAATAAGCTGTTCTTGGGCCTCATATCTGTGTTATTAATAAGGTATTGTAATTAAAACAACAAAAGCACACAAGGCACACTCTTTTTTTTAGTTGGCTGCAATTCACCAACTGACCTGTTGGAGGCGGTGAAGAGCAAAACTTTGTGAGCGTAGAATGGCTTTCCCTCCACCAGGAAGCTCACATCTGACATCTCCTTGTTGTTTAGAAAATGAGGATC
This sequence comes from Sinocyclocheilus grahami, assembly GCF_001515645.1. Lineage (NCBI taxonomy): Eukaryota > Metazoa > Chordata > Actinopteri > Cypriniformes > Cyprinidae > Sinocyclocheilus > Sinocyclocheilus grahami. Next base: position 4,495,315 of record NW_015505234.1, on the reverse strand, counting down.
TGACATAAACATATCACAGATGCATTTCATTTACAAAGAATGGGTAATGGAGCTTTCAAGGATGAAAAAGCATCATAAAAGTAGTTATAGCAGATCATGCATTATATATGTAAGCCCTCTGAGGATAAACAACAGAAACAGACTGAAATTTAAGCCTTTGTTCACTGAAAATCTTTACAGGATCCCTAGATCTATTTGGAATGTTTATATGAAAATTCATGTAACTCATAATTGATGTAACTTATGACCTTGAAGTTAGAAAGCTCCACCCTTTTTTTAAATTGCAGAATGTGCGTTACTAATTTTCTCATTACAAGACAACATTTCTAAATAGTTTTTTGTTTTAATCTATTTTTTTATATTTTATTTTAGCTTTACTTCAATTAACAAAAAATATTCTTAATTGTTTTAGTTAACCATAACAGCACTGAACAAAATTATTATAAAGATGGAATTTAATTTGAATTTTAAAAATGAATTTAATTAATTCAAACAAACTGTACTTAATTGCAGTACAATCTTTAAGAATTTTGTGTTCCACAAAAGGAATCAGTCATACAGTTCGGAAAGACATGAGGGTGAGTGAATAATGACAGAATTCTCATTTTGATTGAACTCTCTCTTCAACCTGCATTTAAAATATTTCTTTAATGGCAAAACCACCCACAAATGAAATTTTTCACTTGACATTTCATTAACAAAAAGAGTGCTCAGTTTAATTCAAAATGTCAATTTTTGTTGGTCATGACAAGCTTGCATTTGTTTGTATTTTACAGAGAGCACGGCGCAACCTGATATCTCGTGCTACATACCCAGTCTTGACGTCTGTTTCCTCTTGATCTCTGTAAGTTTGGGGATCGGATACGGCCCGTAGCAGTGAGTAAATATCACGGCCAGCTGCTGACTAATCACTTCATTCTGCAAACCATGAGAAAGTAACAGGTAACTTCTCATCAAGCTCCATTACAAAGCACTTGCCTTGAGGGTGTTATAGCGCCTGTGTTTCAGTGTGTTAAGGTTATGTGTATGTGTGAGCTTGCATAGAAAAACCGCACCATCTATTCTTGAGACGTCCCAATGCATGGTGTTTTTTGGGATCAGTACTTTGTTACAGGGGTGATAGGAGTACTCTAAGTTCAGGAAGATTCTTAAATCCCTGTCAGATTGCTCCCTCTGCAGTTCGAACGATCAGCTTCTCAGAAAGATTGTTAGAGGTTCCTCATCAACTTGACATTTCTCTCGCCTGGCCTGCCTCTGCCTCTACAAATCACCTGCTGTCAGCACAGCGCCGCTATTTCCTCTCTCTCCCACTCTCTCTGCCATTCTTTCTTTTGGTCTCTCTCTCTTTGTACTAACAAGCAGACACATTACTTGTGAAGGTTGAGCAGGGAGTGGAAACTGTCAGTGATTTCTGCAGAGCTCAGAGTAAGGTTCCTTGACTCCACCAAAGATCAACCTTGACAAACACGCTCACACATACACCTACTATAGCTCCAATAGAAGGAAATCCATGTTTATCTATAGTTCTTGTACTGTCTGATCTGCTATAGAGGGAGGAGGTATGGATGTGTGAAGCAGATGTAATGGTCAGTGTCCAAGGATTCTTTCTAGCACCCTAGGTTTCAAAGCAAAGCTCACTATTACATAATGCTGTGGGAGGACGTCAACAGAATGCCCGATTCAAATTATGCGAATTTCTGCCTCCACTTCCTGTTCTAAAGAAGCAACATGTTCCCCAGGGTTCTAGATTCTAAGGATTCAGAGAGAAGTAACCCATGGAAATGTTCTAGAAATTATCTGATGGGTATGATCAATTATCTCAGGAAAACTACTAGCAAGACCAAGATCAGAGGTTTGATTCCCAGAGAAAGCATATTGAGTCAATTGTGCATGTGAGTTAAGCATGTGTTTTTATTCACCTTGCTGGCGCGCAGGATCTGGAACATGAGTGGGAGTCCGTGTGTTATGAGTTCCTCTGTGTACTCCTCCTCTTCAATAGAGCTGAACTCTTTCAGCAGACCCTGGATCAGCGGCCGCCGGTGCTGCAGGAAACAAGTTCGCAGTGACTCTAGCCAGGTGTGCAGTGTCCAGGGCACCCCTGATATATACAAAAACACATGACAATCATGGTTTTACTTTTAAACAAGGAGAAATGTTATGTGATAGTCGCCTTTGAGATTTTCACAATAGTATACATTACCGTTTTTTGAAAGAATCTCTTATGCTTACCAAGGCTGCATTTATTCAATCAAAAATACAGTAAAACAGAAATATTCTGAAATATTATTACAATTTAAGAAACTGTTTTGTATTTTAATATATTTTAAAATGGAATTTATTTCTGTGAATATGGCAAAGCTAATTTTCAGCAGCCAATACTCTAGTCTTCAGTGTCACATGATCCTTCAGAAATCATTCTGATACGCTTATTATAATCAATGTTAGAAAAAGTTGTGATGCTTAATATTTTTGTCGAAGCCTTGATACATTTATTCAGGATTTTACAATGAATAAGAAGTTCAAAAACAGCATTTATGATGAATAGGAAATTCAAAAACATTATTTCTTTGGAACAGAAATTTATTTGAAATTTTATAATATTATAAATAATAATTAGTATTTTAAATATATAATATTTTATATGATAAATGTCTTTACTGTCACTTTTGGTCAATTTAATGCACCCTTGCTTAATAAAAGTATACATTTCTGGAGAAAAACACACACACACACACACACACACACACGTATAGCAGTTCCATGCAAATTTCAGTTTTATTGTATGCCATGTCAAAATTGTCCACAGCACACCTCTATTCAACAAGCCATTCAATACATTAAGCTATACTTACAGTAAGCATTAGCACTGTATTAATTCTAACTTAATGTTATGCAAATTCATTGTGATGCCATTATTTTATTATTTTAGATACAGTATCAGCACTGACCTAGACTTCTGATGTCCAAGGTGATGTCGACATAGCTGTGTTCAGAGCTGTGATACATCGCCTCTCTCAGAGCTTTGAGTTTGGCCTTCCCTGTGCGGGTTGCTTCCATCTTCAGGGAATTTCTCTCTTCCATCTCTGATCCCTCAGCCAAGATCTCCTGTAGAGACAGAACATCTGCCTTCCCCTTTTCCGACTGCGACAGAAGCTTGCAGAACACGTTCCTGCAGTATGAGGATGAGGATGATACGATTTTGCAGTAGTATTAATAAATTACAAGACTGTGTGTGTGTGTGTATTTGACTAATGCATGTGTGTGTGCGTGTTACCTGTGTCCATGTGCTGCAGCCAGACTGTAGGAGTTCATGTCCCCATTTGGTGCAGTAGAGATGCCGTTGCGGTACATGGTTCCAACCATGGGGTCCGCTCCTCTCTCCAAAAGCAAACTGACCAGCTCAAAGTTCCCTACAGCACACAAACTGCTGAGTCCTCTCTTGTGGTCTCGCTGGCTTATAATTCAGTAATTCGAGAAGGAAGTGGCACTGTTGTCCGGTCTGCAGTGTGAGCTTTCTTACCTGCAGCGGCAGCTAACTGCAAAGGCGTCTCAGTGTAGTTCTCCATCCTGTCCTGCAGAGAGCCCTCCACATTAGCTCCAGCGTCCAGAAGCAACTAAGATAAAAGGAAGGAGAGAGAGGAGATTTGGTTTTCCATTATGGAGAACTCCAGCTGTAGTGAATAAGCTAATGAAAGCAATTCCTGCTAAGATTCATTCGAGGAATTAGAGACAATGACAGTGAAATGAGCAAACCCATAATGAATCATAATGGCTGTACGACTTCACGATAAAATGAGAGCACACCAAGAACCTCAATTCATGCAGACAAGGCTTTCAGGAGAAAACTGATGCATATGCTACAGGGATTTTATTCTGACTCAGTTGTTTGGCTTGAAATCTTGCCGAAAGGTCGGGTGGGAGAGAGAGGTCACTACCTGCACCACGGGGATGTGCTGGTGAAGTACGGCGAATGTGAGAGGCGTGGCCTGCCGGGTCTCTGGGAAGACTGAGGGGTACTTTTGCACTGTGTTTGGCACCTACGGGAGGTACAGGGGACAGAGCAGGGCACAAATGAGAGAGATGGAGACCTTGTCCCTGTCCTGGGAAAAGCACAGAGACACTGCGCTCATCTGAAAATATGGAGATAGGAGAGGATCTTTGGCCTTTTTGCCTCTTTATAGGAGCTGCCTGCTCAGTGTGTGTGTGACACACACACACATGCATACACCATTCAAAGGTTTGGGGTCAGAAGAAATTAACACTTTTATTCAGTATGCATTAAACTGACAGACAGTAAAGACATTGCCAACTTTCTATACATCAAATAATCCTGAAAATGTTTATCACGGTTTCCACAAAAATATTAAGCAGCACAACTATTTTCTACATTGATAATAGTAAGAAATGTTAATAATAAGAACCTACTAAAATACACTAATATTACTTTCAATTCATTAGTTACAAAAACAAATTACAGTAGCTCTTCAATTCAACATATAACTAAAATTATTATGCTGATAATATAATTTGTGTGAATTAGTGTATTAAATGATTTAAGTTAAGTATTTTTATTTCAATTTCTATATTCTATTTATGTTAACACTAGCACCAAATTTCTTGTATTTGGCAAACTGAAGGTTAACATAATAACAACACACTTCTGGGTTTTAACCGGCAACCTTCAATAAATTTTTTTTATTAAATTATTTTTTTTAAATGATCAAATATGGACACCACTGTATATATAGTACATATCTTTTTATTTACATTTCTACTCAAATTTATTTTTACATATTGTAAAGTTTTTAAAAATTGAAGGTTTACCCAATATGGTACCTTATCTTCTGGCATACGTTTTGATGGTAAAAAAAAATTCTTGTGAGAAGTTTGCCTCGTCGTGACCCGTGTCTGAAGCATACATTGAAAAACACCAACAACACGTTGGCCGGCGACAGCCCATGATGTCACTACCGGTGCGACTATAGTATAAATAGGCGCTGGGAGAACATGTCATTCACTTCTTCGTCTGAAGCTTGCGTTCGAAGCATGGCAGGTAGCCTAGAGGACGCAGTGTCTCGTTCCCTACTCCCTACTCACTTACATAAGTGAAGTGACACATGTGACATGTGGCCAAGTATGGTAACCCATACTTGGAATTAGTGCTCTGCATTTAACCCATCCAAAGTGCACACACACAGCAGTGAACACACACACAGCAGTGAACACACACCCGGAGCAGTGGGCAGCCATTTATGCTGCGGGGAGCAGTTGGGAGTGCGGTGCCTTGCTCAAGGGCACCTCAGTCGTGGTATTGAAGGTGGGAGAGAGTGCTGTACATTCACTCCCCCCACCTACAATCCCTGCCGATACGAGACTCGAACCCACAACCTTTGGGTTACAAGTCTGACTCTCTAACCATTAGGCCACGACTTCCCCCGAGACCCTCTTGCATAAGCTCTGAAAGGAACTGTCTCAACAGACCTCTAGTGGCCACACCCTGTTAAAGTAGGTATCCTAGGATACCTAAGTGGAGTGGTGCCCAAGGTGAACAGGGCTTAAACCAGCTCAAGAAAGGGCACGAAGCAACCGCGCGAAGCCCTCACCATACAGGATTTTAGAAAAGAACGTAAAGAACTAGCGTGAGAACTTACCACAATGTGGATTTTAGAAAGTGCACAAAGCCTTCACGTGCACACTTACCATAACATGGATTTTAGGATACCGTTCTAAGGGGACTCTCGTGGCACTCTGGAAAAGCAGCTCATAGATGGAATGGTGCATACCAAACCCAATATTTTTAAGAGTCACCAACTCGATCTAAGACATAAAGCTGGAATGGCTAGCAGTAAATCTCTAGCTGAGGGGTCAAACACCCAGCTCTCACACGAGAGGGGAGCTCGACCTACAGCATGTTCCAATACTGGAACTGCCAGCAGTAAGTTACCTAGCTGAGGGAACACAGACCCAGCTCTCAACGAGAGAGGGGGCTCGCCCAGCATGATCGTTAGAAATCAGAGGCAAGGGTACTGC
>NW_015505234.1:4480208-4488172 GCF_001515645.1 Sinocyclocheilus grahami | reverse complement strand
CAACGAGAGAGGGGGCTCGCCCAGCATGATCGTTAGAATCAGAGGTAAGTGTACGGCAAGCGAGCCAAAAACTCAGCGCATCAGAGAGGCGGATTTGGAAGGGCCTAGTTCACCTGATGCTACTGGTTCCAGGTGCTCTGGGAAAACAGAGAACTCAACTCTCAAGTGAGAGGAGAACTCCGAACTCAGAAAAATAGCGCGCTAATAGGCAACCCTTTGGTATAGGGGAGCACTGCTAATACTACCACGAGAACAGCCCACGGAAAGAACCCGGGCGCTTGATAGGAAGCAGCATGCTCATAGTAACCCTCAATGGTGAGGGGAGCGATACTTCCAAGTGTGTCAAAAATAGAGACACACTGGTTGAGTGGAGCCCAAGGTAACGGGATCTAACCAACTCAGAGAATGGGAATGAAGTTATAACGCGTAACCCTTACTGTACAGGATTTCAGAAAGTGTGCAAAGTCTAGTGTGCACACTTACCACTTATGTGGATTTTAGAAAGTGCGCAAAGTGCTATTTTTTGCAGTGTCGTGCAGGGCCTGATGATCAAGAAGGCTCCCGCAGAAGCTTCTGACCTGGCCACATGGTCCAGGAAGCATGAAGCCGTAACCAGGGCTATCATACCGGCTGCACACAATATCGATGAGTGAGGTAACACTGCAGGTCGAGCACCTGGTTTCTGAATCCAGCAAAGGGGTGCTCAAAGAGGACCTACCTTAGAAAGGACAGAAACACACAGGTCCCAGAAAACGCTGCAAAGAAATCTCACAGAAGGATTATACACACATAACCACCAGCACATTAAATACATATATATACACATATATATATATATATAGAATGGATCATACTCACCCACCATGGTTCCCGCGCCGGAGCCCCGTTCAAGAGGCGACTCAAAGAAGCCTCTAGTCCAGACCATCACCAAGGTGGTCACTATGAAGCCATAGAACCAACCAAACATATAGGTCCAGCATAGGAGACGGAAATGCAGGAAAATTCCTACCTAACTTCGGTCAGGTGGAGAGCTGGTAGTTATAGGGGAATTAGGAGCTAAGGGCAGATGTAAGACCCCCCGAAGGAAACGAGTAGATACTCAAGTATCACTCTGATCCGGACGAAAGTGCTGATGCCTTGTCTGGATCACATCCCTAGGTCTTGCCTACCTCTTTCTGACCCGCGATTCCTTCTACCCCTACCCGCAGGCGGGGGAGAAGCGCGAGCCGTGATATTAGCCTTCTGTGGCCGTCTCTGATCCTCAGACCGAGATGGATCAGGATCCTTATGCTGTTCGAGCTTAGACCTGGACCATCGTGAAATGAAGGACTGAAGGCCGCTAAGCGCGCCTTTGCCTCCCTGAACTTCTCGAGCACCGTCTCAACAGTGGTAACCAAAAATATTCGTTAGGCGAAACCGGCACATTGAGAAGAAAGCCCCTCTCTTCCATCCCGATATCTGCCAGGTTTACCCACAGATGTCTCTCAATACCTACTATAGCTGCCATGCTTAGTAGCACAGAGAGTGAGATCTGTGGTGCGGCGAAACTCAGCTACCTCATCAGGCCTTTATCCAGGTCTTCCAGCAGGTGAGCCTAATATGCCTGGAGCACCGCATCGTGTGCCACGAAGCAACAGCCTGACCTGCTGCTGCGTATGCCCTGCCATCTAAGCGAGATGGCAAGGAGGGAGTTTTAAGAGAGGACGTCTCACCCATAGAAAGATGGCTAGCCAGTCATCTTTTTTACAGGGGCATCCTCTCATAGTCGTTTCCGCGCATCGCCTCGATGTTGGCATAACTCGTATGCTGGAATCGATGAATGCGTAAGAAAGATAACGTTCAAAACTCACCATACGCAGAGTAGGAGGATTGGGAAGGCTCAGCCTCAGCTTTTTCGCCGTCCTCAGACATCTCCTGCTCTTACTGGGCCGAACCCAGCAGAGCATCGGCCCCCGGATCAAACGATGTTAAAGAAATAACATCATCCTCCAGCAGCTTACTCTCGTCCACAGCCGACGAGTGCGAGAGGGAAAACCCCTTTTTAAACTCATCAGCCGGATCCACCTGCGATCCCCACGAGCCCATCCTCCTCCGTGCCTCAGCAGCGGTGGGTCCTGAGCCGCGGGAAGCAGATGGCTGCCCCCCTTTCCTCGAAAAGAGAGACAAACGAGAGCAGAGCTTTTCATTAAAATACGCTCGCAATGAACGCGGATTGCTCCCTCAAGGATATCGCGTGCGTGCTCTTTGCCCAAACAAACAACACAGAGATCGTGTGTGTCATCAGGTGTCAAATAACGACGACGCGGATGCACACACCCTCTAAACGCTTTGCTAGTGCTCGCCATAACGATAGGAATATAGATCGCTCTTACCACGGACATGCACGCTTCAAACAAAACGGTCAGTGAAGACGAAGAAGAGAATGACATGTTCTCCCGGCGTCTATTTATACTATAGTCGCACTGGTAGTGACGTCATGGGCTGTCGCCGGTCAACGTGTTGTTGGTGTTTTTCAATGTATGCTTCAGACACGGGTCACGACGAGGCGCTCCCCATAGCGACCCCTAGAGGACGCAGTGTCTCGTTCCCTTGAAAGGGAACAGCACATGATTCATAGCAAATGTCAATAAACTTTTTACATTTTTATGACACAGTTGTAAACAATATGATTTCCCTGCTACAAGTGACTGAAACTATGACTTGTGCTGAGATCTCTCTGAGACGTGTTTTATCAAACTGGAAATAGTGACAAATAGTGAGCGTGTGTATTAGTAAGAAATCTGTCTTTGCTAGCTTCTAGGGCCGAGTTTGGCAGAACAACACCTAGTGACAGTGACTTCCAATAAAACAGCAGAAATCTACCCAGACAAATCCCTCATGGGCATGAAAAGCAGTCTGAGTTTTCTCCTGTCATACCACAACACAGAAAACACAAACACTACACATGAAACTACATGACAGAGAGGATGGGTGTACAGAATGTGTGTATAAGAATACAGCAGAGATGTAGTCACAAACCTCACTGTTGATGTCGGCTCCTGCGTCTAGCAGCATCTGAACCATGGCTTCGTCACCACGGACACATGCGTACATCAGAGGGGTCATGCCCTGGACACACAAACACACAAACGACCAGTCACATCGAGCATACGCCAGACATATCTTCTGATTGTGAATATTGTGAGGGATTCTGATTGTGAGGGAATACAACTTGACAATATGCAGCATTTCATTTAAATACATTGCTCTATTTTATACGGACAAAATTTAAGCACTGAAAGTCTTCTTGTGTTGATAGGAAACGATCTCCTGGAAAACCATAAAATTACTCAAATCAAGAGATGGAAAATCAGACAAGTGAATTAGCTAAGAAACAAAGGTAATGGCAAATGTTTCCACTCCCTGAGGTCAATAACGGAGCAAAGTAATCAGAGATAGAAAGTGCACTGGTGTGTTTCTAAAAGCTGGCTCTGATTAATACGGTCAACTGTTAAACACTGTGAATCTTGAGGGAAACCTGCTGTACAAATCTGTTTGTTTCCTTCTGGGCTTCCATAAATGGAAGATATAGCAATGTGTGCAAGCATTTATAGTCTGCAACCTATCAACTTACGCATTTATCTTCATTTAGTTGCTTTATCTCTAGATTTTTGCACCTGGAGTTGGACCTGAATTTGTACTGGGACAGGACCTCATGAACGAACCACTTCTAGGGACTGAACCTGCAACTTTTACTTTACAAAACCAGGCCAAAAACATCACAAAATAATTCACAGAGGTTTTCATGCCCCAGAAAATGCTTCTTTTTTTTTTCGGACTATCAATGTTAACATGTAAACGTAAGTTATGAATGAAATATGTTTAACCTTTTTTTTTTTTTTTTGCATTTACATTCAAAATTTAATTTAATTCTACTGGACAATTATATTAATTTAACTGAGATAAACTGAGATTATTTTATTCTATTCAAAGCACAAGTTTTTAAAAGAAAACAATTCTCAAATTTAATTAATCCCACTAAAAGTACACGTCATATATGCTAAATATTTGCTAAATGTTTGCAAAGATATATATATATATCACAGTTAACATATTTCTTGCACATTATAAATGTTTTTTAAGGTTTTTTCAAAAGTTTAGTGTTGAGATTTTTACTTTTAGTCAATTGTTCAATTTAACGCATCCTTGCTGAATAAAATTAATTAATAAAAATGTAAAAAAAATGTACTGACCCCGAACTTCTAAACGGAAGTATATTTCAGGAATGAGGTTCATACGCAAAGAAATCTAAATATTTGTACCTGTTTAGCATTAAAAAGATGATGAAACACCTACATACCTACCATACTGTTAAATACAAAAATAATGCCAAGTTTTGTATTTGTGTGCATGAACATGTCTGTTTATGTAACAATCATTCTAACCTGCTCACTCATACTGTTGATTCCACCATGTCCTAGTAAGTTGGTGGCCTGGTTGACGAGGTCAGTGCGGCCGCAGTTCAGCATGCGGAAGCCCAGGTCCTGCAGGAACTTGGCTTCAGTAGAGGCAGCGTCCAGCTTACGAGACACGCAGAAACAGTCATCCGTCCTGCGGCACACATACAAAAACATCTCTCTAATGTCTTAATCATCTGCAAAAAAGCTTGAATCATATATTCCAAGTAAACACTCATCTATGGGCGAAACTTTTATTACAACACTTGGCCTAATAGCAATAAAACAGCAGTTATGGTGTGAAGCATGCGTTATGTTGGGTCGACTGAGCTTGTTTTCCCTGTACAGAGCCATTTTCATTTCACTCATGATGGGTAGCAATATCTGGTAGCTGGATGTTAATTTAATGGCAGCACGCTTACTTCAGCTGGCGGGGTTCACAATCCACCCCAGGCAGCAGGAGTCTGGCTGCCTGCCGAACATCATCGCTATCCACTGAAAAGCTGCGGCGGTGCTCCGCATGTGCCAAAGCTACTCTGATCCACTCCATCAGAGGAGGCAGTATGAGAAACGGCCTGCAGGAGGAGACAAAATTATTATGTTATTTAACAAATCACATATCATTTTTTTACATATCATTTGTCTCTACTAACATTATTTTGGTATTAGTTATTATTATTGTAGTTATATGTAGTTATTATATTGATTAATATGTTAAATTAGCATAATTTATTTTTATTTTTCATTTTCATTTTAGTTTAATTTCCCTTTTGTGCTTTTGTGTTTAAGAAAATGTTCCTAAATACTTTTTTATTTTATTTTTTCAGTTTTAGTAGCATTTCAGTAAGCACTTTTAGTTAGCTGCCAAGGCAGCATTTCTAATTTTTGTTTAGTTTAAGTTTTTTAATCTAATATTTATATTTTATTTCAGCTTTATTTAAATTAAATTATTATTTGCAGTATTATTATATTTGCATATAGCCAATATATAGACTCTGAATCAAAAATTTGGAATAATTAACATTTTTTGATATTAGAATAAAGAATAAAGAAAAAGAGGTCTCTTACCAAGGCTGCATTTATTTGATTAAAAAATACAGTAAAAAAAGAATATTGTGAAATATAAAAATTTTAAAGAACTGTTTTTTTTATATATATTTTAAATTGTAATTTATTCCTGAATTGTCAGCAGCTGTTGCTCCAGTGACACTGCTTCAGTGTCACATGATCAATCAGAAATCATTCTATTTATTATCAATTTATTGGTGCTCAATTATGTATATGTATTGTGGCGGGAGGAGCAAAATGACAGACACAGTGGGTGTGGAATCAGGCCTCGGAGAAGCTTTTGTTTAACAGAAAATAAAACAAAATGTCCAAAATGGGGAATAAAGTGTCCAAAGGGGAAGGAGTGTCCAGACTAAACAGGGACCTTGTGCCCTTGTTGTGCTGGGGAATTGTGAAGGAAGTGCAGTGTTCAGAAAGGAGGGGTCCAGGTAAAGGGCGGAGTCTGGTGGCCGCACACGCTCCTCTCTGTGGTCTTCTTCACAGCGGCTCATCTTCCCTTGGCCACGGCGCTTGAGGGGATTAACGGCCCGGCATCCTAGACCGTTGGCAGCGTCACTGGTGTGTCTCCATTCAGGACCGCGGGTCCGGTGTTGTACCGAATTCTGCACCCCTGTCAGATTATGCACCCCCTAGTATTGGCAGGTTTAAGAGTAGGTGCGGAGGAGGGGTTAGGATTAGGCAATCAGTTAACGATTTTAATGAGGGGGTGCATAATCTAGTAGGGGTGCAGAATTCGGCACAACACCGCTAGCCCTGGCTGTTTCTGCGCCCCTCCTTTCTCACACACCCACTGTGGGTGTGGAATCAGGCCTCGGAGAAGCTTTTGTTTAACAGAAAATAAAACAAAATGTCCAAAATGGGGAATAAAGTGTCCAAAGGGGAAGGAGTGTCCAGACTAAACAGGGGACCTTGTGCCCTTGTTGTGCTGGGGAATTGTGAAGGAAGTGCAGTGTTCAGAAAGGAGGGGTCCAGGTAAAGGGCGGAGTCTGGTGGCCGCACACGCTCCTCTCTGTGGTCTTCTTCACAGCGGCTCATCTTCCCTTGGCCACGGCGCTGGAGGGGATTAACGGCCCGGCATCCTAGACCGTTGGCAGCGTCACTGGTGTGTCTCCATTCAGGACCGCGGGTCCGGTGTTGTACCGAATTCTGCACCCCTGTCAGATTATGCACCCCCTAGTATTGGCAGGTTTAAGAGTAGGTGCGGAGGAGGGGTTAGGATTAGGCAATCAGTTAACGATTTTAATGAGGGGGTGCATAATCTAGTAGGGGTGCAGAATTCGGCACAACACCGCTAGCCCTGGCTGTTTCTGCGCCCCTCCTTTCTCACACACCCACTCCTATCGGAAACCTGGTGAAGGGCGGCGATTAAAGGGATGGGTGCTGAAGATAATTAGGGGGGAGGCAGCCATTTTGTCACAGTATATAGTACATGTTTATATATAAATTTAGAACTAAAACTCATTTTAGTTAACTGCCAAGGCAACATCTAATTTTTGCTTAGTTTAAGTTTTTAATTGAATATTTATATTAGATACAGTGTCAAGTTGAATAAACGACTACTTGGCTTAAGGTAAGTACCTTGAGCGACTGCATCAATCAAAAAGCTCCCTAGCAAAAATACCCAGCCACTTTGTAATGCATGCAGTAAGTACAGTGAAAGTCCCCTCACCTCTCGGTCTGTAAGGTGACTTTGGAGGGCTCTACGTTGGGGTTCTCCCACTCCATCTGAGGGCAGTGCATGAAGTAGCAGAGCGTATATAAAGCCTCGGGCTCCCAGTGGATCAGGCTGCTCTTCTGAGGGAGCGGAGTGCCGTTGCTGTGGTTCCTTATGCTCAGAGGCTGGAGGTGATGCATGGCTCTGGACACTAAATCACCTGTCGGGGCACAAGAGACCTTTGGTTAGCTGGGAATGATGTAAATGGTGAAGGACAGTACTGTCGTCGCATTGATGTTACAGCATAAAAAATTAGCAGCTCTGTCAATCTTTCTCTGCCAGTCAGCTGTTTGTAGGTCCTCGGCAGCACGTTTGCCAGTAATGAAATTCTCAGCCAGTCCATCAAACTGAATATTACACAAAACAGTTATGTAATTTTGTCATAGTACACCTGTCATGACAAATTTTTTATCACTCCGAATGACCCAGGTATATCTTTTGAATTTACAAAATCAATAGGTGCCTATTTGCATTTATACAATTTGAAAAAATTCAAAAGTTTGGAGTAATTAAATGGTTTTAAAGAAGTCTCTTATTCTCACCCAGGCTGCATTTATTTAATCTAAAACAGAGTAAAAACAGTAATATTGTGAAATATTATTACAATAATAAACAGTTTTCTATTTGTAATATATTTAAATATATAATAAATATATATTTCTGTGATGGCAAAGCTGAATTTTCAGAAATATGCTGATTTGGTGCTCAAGTACTGCTATATACAGCAACTGATTTAATGTCAGCTC
>NW_015505234.1:4452210-4479603 GCF_001515645.1 Sinocyclocheilus grahami | reverse complement strand
CAAAAAAAAAAAAGACCATGGAAGAAGACGATAATTTTTTTTTAAATGTGGTTTCTAAGCTAAATCTTACTAGCAATTAAGCAACACAATGTATTATATATATATATATATATATGTGTGTGTGTGTGTATATATATACTACCGACATACGTATATATATATATATATATATATATATATATATGTGTATACTACTTTATATATATATATACTTCACCAGTATAGTATGGCTTAGTAAACCACATACATAGATATTCTATAAATATGTGCACGTTTGCATGAGATGTTTTGTAAAGAGCATACAATCTGATGGATTGTGTTGAACACCAAAGATTAAAAATGTCACAGACATCTTTTCAAACAAGATCACACAAAGCTCTGCATTCATTACACAGAACATTAAACGCTCTTCCTCTCTCTCTAATGACTATTGCCTTTCATATGTGAAACTTTCATATGTGAAACTCCATGAGACCTAATTCTTCTGAATATGTTCAACTGAACCTCACTGTGTTCAGTAAAGTCAATACTACACTCTGAAAGGAATGCTGAGAAACAGCCTCATCTATTGCTCTGCAACTTAAATGACTGCAGCACTAGCACTTGTTCTCTCTAGAACATTTCACATCTTTGTTACTCCAATGAATTAACAAGGCCGCCTGTGCGAGATGAGCATTTATTTCGAGAAATAAACGAATAATACTTATTTAACTACTATATTTCCTCTGTTAACGCTGCAGATTTAAAGAAATAGCCAACCTGAACTCACGAGAAAACGTAACTATTTTACAAGGTGACGATTTCATATGAATTTGTACGAAAATGTGCGTTTTTTTAGAAAAAAGCATAAAGGTTCGCCTCTAACCCGTAAAAACATGAATGAAATATTAAAATTAATTTTAATATAATAAATTAATTAGATATTTCAAATTAATTAGCCACCAATTCTCACAAAATAAATATGAAATGCGAGATTGCATTAATAGCTTACCTAAAAATAAAAAAACTCATACTCATGATGTTCCAAACCTGACCTTCTTTCTTCCGTGGAAGACAAGAGAAGGTATTCTGAAAAAAAATGTTTTAGCATTTTTTTGTCCACTAAATGAAAGTAAATATGGTCCAATGTTTTATTCGATCCCATTGACTTTCATTGTATGGACAAAAACAGTTGACTTCTTCTGGATTTGGAACAACATGAGCATGAGTAAATAATGACAGAATAAACCAAGCATGCAGGCATTGTAAAGAGGGAATACTGATGAGTTTGAGCGGAAGCTGTGTGAACTATCTGACAGTGGAGGCCAAAGATATGCACTGTAATTACACACAATAATTACAGGATTATGTAGAATACATTATCAGCAGCCGTGGCAGTTACACACACAAAACAGAATACACCTGTCAGCAGAGAAACACACAGCGTTAGCAGTCGGAGGTGGTGGCAGGAGGCTCTCGAGAGGAGGACTCATACTCATGATGTTCCAAACCTGACCTTCTTTCTTCCGTGGAAGACAAGAGAAGGTATTCTGAAAAAAAATGTTTTAGCATTTTTTTGTCCGCTAAATGAAAGTAAATATGGTCCAATGTTTTATTCGATCCCATTGACTTTCATTGTATGGACAAAAACAGTTGACTTCTTCTGGATTTGGAACAACATGAGCATGAGTAAATAATGACAGAATAAACCAAGCATGCAGGCATTGTAAAGAGGGAATACTGATGAGTTTGAGCGGAAGCTGTGTGAACTATCTGACAGTGGAGGCCAAAGATATGCACTGTAATTACACACAATAATTACAGGATTATGTAGAATACATTATCAGCAGCCGTGGCAGTTACACACACAAAACAGAATACACCTGTCAGCAGAGAAACACACAGCGTTAGCAGTCGGAGGTGGTGGCAGGAGGCTCTCGAGAGGAGGAAAGAGGCTGGAAGCCACCTGGGGCACTTCCGTGACCGACACTCATCTCTTATTCATGATAGTGTGTGACATTTCCTCAAGTCAGAGGGGCAGCAGAGGAACTGACTGAGAGATATGCTCAAGATTAACCAGCTAAACAAACACAGCGACGGCAAAAGGTCTTCGTCTATTAGTCATGATTGTAAACCTCATTACCAAGAGAGCCAGTCATCTACAGGTACTGTAGTCTATTCGTATGAATAAGCATGGCCATGTAAGATAACAACACAGCAGAAGATTTTCTTTTTGCTTGAGTGTCTTGGGTTAAATAAATATGATACTCTCATCCATAACAGCAGAGAAGGTGCCCTTCATCACCAGACTGAGAATGAGACGTTGGGAATGGAGGATGCAGAATGGTGTTTTACTGTGAAAACTGAGCAGAATCGATTGGCTGTCCTCTCTGAACCACGACATAAATTATCAAGGAAAGGCCATGAGAGAGGCAGGTGCTCTACTTGGCTTTACGTAACAGAACAGATTTTTTGTCTTTTTTAACTGTCAGACTGGGATTAGTTGGATTAACTGTACTTGTTTTATTTAAAATGTCTGAAAAATTGCATGTCATGGGTATAACATCAAAGCTATATATATATATATATATACACACACACACACACACACACACACACACACACACATATATATATATATATATATATATGTGTGTGTGTGTGTGTGTGTGTGTGTCATGGGTATAACATCAGAACTTTTTCCCCCAAAATAAAAAGAAAAGTATATATATATATATATACCTTTTCGTTTTTATTTATTAATCTTATAAAATATTACATTTAATTATTAAATATTTGATTGAAAACATAAAAATCAAAACATAAGTTAAGCACACAATTAAGCACATTTCTTATTACTGTAATGCAAAAAATCATATTCTCATTACTGTAACGTGAAAAAACAATGATATATTAACTAAATATACTGTATCTGCTTTAAATATATGTAACAAAACAAAACTTAAATGGTACTAAAAATATGTAGTATTGTTAATATTATAAAAGAATAAATATGATTAAAACAATAAAATAATAATAACTTTAATAATGACAATAATCATAAGATTTTTTGACATTTGAGCACATTTTGTGTGCATGTATGTAAGTATATTTTATAATGTTAATAATATTTTATAAATTAGGACCACCTGAGTTTTGCTTTCTTTTAGATATATTGCATATATTTAAAGTACTGTAGATACTGTATATTTACCTTTTCATGATTTTCACCCATAGTTTTCTCTTATTCTTCTGTTAAAAAGACTTGGTCTGGGTCTCATCACACCTACTGTACATAATGAGGTTGGCTTTTCTAGACATGCCAAAGAAATGTATATCTCAGCAGCCATCAAGGTTACAACTACAGTTTCTGTGACAGAAAACTCACAGCTCACCAGAATTACTGTATATCCTGTAAGAAACGTGTAGATAAACAATTAAGAACCAGTCATTGGGCACCAGCGGCGCTCCAGAGCAATGAAGCAATGAAATGTAATGAGTGTTTTATGGAGCAAGAGGGAATACATGTATTAGCAGAGCTATGGGAGGAAACAGGAACTTTTAGGAAAACAGGGGGAAAAAATGTTATGGGCGGCATGGAAACACTCAGTGATGGCAATCCAGCAATGAAGGTCTTTGATTGGTGTCTGGCCAACCTAAGAAAAAAAAAAACTCCTGACTGTTGTGCAGGTTTCATTCAGACAGAGCCTAATGTAAGACACTTAAACAGCTATTTATTCTGCATAAGAGTCGATTCTCCTTTAGGGCTGTTTTTAGAATTGGTGCAGATTAATGCGAAAATGACTATCAACAAGTGTACGTTTCCCAATTAGCTGTTAACGGCTAAGTAACTGCCATAGCCCAAGGTAAAGTTTTTGCACGCACACACATAAATGCTGAAAGCAGAGAATTGGTCTTATTTAGATCAAACAAACCATTACACGAACAAAAAAAGTACTATGTAGGAGAAAGCCCATAAAGTGCAATAGAGCTTAGCTTTTCTGGACTTTATTTGTGCCTTAGTTGTTAGCTTTTATTGTACATAATAGAAACTAAATTTAAATATCCACCACTTATCTTTTCTATACAGAAAGCAATAGCTACTCAATCTGCATTACTGTAAAATTGACCCCAGAAAGAGTCAGAAAATGTATTCTTCCATGCAAATCTGGAGAGGGAATTATTAAGGAACAAGATCTGCTAACTCAAAGACACAATGGAATTTTAAGAGACAAGAATGTGACAAAAAGGCTACTAATGCATTGACCTTTAGTGCTCTTCAGGGACAGATGTCTTCTAGTTAACTTGCTCATGAGTGACTCATAAAAACCTGTGTACTATAATAATAAGATTTAATCTATCGCCATGATCTCCTGTTACGGGATTTTATGAGTGTAATTATATTATAGTACAATTACTGTATGAAATAGTAGATTTCAGGCCTCCCTCTGGATCTATACGATCGTGACAAGCATACAAAAGGTCATAAGTACTTCAGATTTACAGCGATTTGCTGAGAGGCAATGACTTTGAGAGTCTGAATGCCTTCCATTCCAATTTAATAACATACAGCTTTGAACTTCATAATAACCCAGATCCTACTGCAAAAGCCTATAAACATTGTACTTAAACACAATTATAAATATACATTACGTAATACACATTACCGCGGGAAGTAGGGGTGCTGAGGGTGCTACAGCACCCCCTGGCGTGTAGCCCAAGAAAAAATGGGGGGGCTGAGGGTGCTGCCTTAAAAATAAATAAATGAACATTTTGTAACAAAAAATAAATAAAACAAATTTTATTAATTTGTATATTCATTAAAGTTCATAGAAAAAAGTAGCCTAAAGGCCCGTTCACACTAAGAACGATAACTATAAAGATAACTATAAAGATAACGTTATTAGCGTCCACACCAGCGAACGATATCGTCTGTTTATTCAAAGCGCATACGCGTCTGCTGCTTTAAATTCTCGAGCTCGTTATAGGCTGATTGGCTGTCAATGTTTTTTATCGTTCATCAGCTGGAAAAAATCGTTCTGAAAATGATTCCAACGATATTGTTTCTCTGTGCCTTTATCGTTATAGTTGTAGTGCTGTTCTTTAATATTGAGAACGATTTCTAGAACTATATCTTTATCGTTATCTTTATAGTTATCGTGCTTGGTGTGAACGGGCCTTTAGCCTACATTGACAATAAGCAACAGTAAAACATGAATTAAATTTAATCAAATTGATTGTGAAAGTCGTTTAAACTTAAACCGAACTGACCTGTAACATGTCTGTGCCATACCCAAATCAAGAATTAACGACCATTTCTACAGCCATTGCAAAGATACAGCAGAGAAAGATCGAGAACGTCTATTTACCTCAGCAGCAACCAATCTCGCATTCTCGCATCTGCAGCGCTTATTTTGATCTTTAACATTAGACCTTTCCTATTCTTGGAACAAAATTAATGCTTAAGGTTGATTCAGTATTACTCCTAATGGAAAAAAAATCCCACACACAACATCAGCAATGCTACAATGACAAAGTAGCTTATATTTAACATAAAACTTTTATGAACAGAACGAATAAGACATAACCGTGTTGTAACAAATAAAAAAAAAGTTTTGGGGATTTTCCCCTTACTTCAAACGAATGCTTAGTTTGTGGCTCATTATTATTATTAATAACAATAATAATAAAAAGGCTATACAATAAAACAGTACGATGACAAATTCACTTATATTAAACTTTGAACTTTTATTAACAAATTGAATAAGGAAAATATGTTTTACCCGCATTATAACATAAATAAATTGGCTAAACGGTGTTTGGATTTCCCCTTTCTTTAAAACGATCGTAGTTAGTGGTTCATCATTAGCCTATTAATTAAAACACATCAGCCATAAAATAGTACAATGGCAAATTCGCATAGGCCTATATTAAACATCTACATTTTATTAACAAAATGAATAAGACGGACAGGCTATAGCCTACTTGCTTTGTAACCCAAATAAATAAGGTCTTTTCCCTCTTTTAAAACAAAAATTAAAAAATATATATGTTCCCGCGGCTATGGTAATACACCAGCTGACAAAGAGTTGGAATTATGATTTTTGTTTTTGAAAAAAAGTCTCTTATGCTCAACAAGAATTTATCTGATGAATTACAATTTAAAATAACTGTTTTTAATTTTAATATATATTAAAAAGTTATTTATTTCTCTGATGTTAAACAACCATTACTTCAGTTTTCAGTGTCACGTGATCAGAAATCATTCTAATATGCTGATTTGGTGCTCAAGAAACATTTCTCATTATTACCAATGTTGGGAAAAATTTTTTGCTGCTTAATATTTTTGTGATAACCGTGATATACAAAAGTTCAGGGTAAGTAAATTAATGCTTTTATTCAATAAGGATTAAAAGGGAGAGTAAAGATAATTAAAATGTTGCAAAAGATTTCTGTTTCAAATAAATGCTCTTTTGAACTTTCTATTAATCAAAGAACCCTGAAAAAAACGTATCTCGGTTTCCACAAAAATATTAAGCAGAAAAAAATGTTTTTAAATTCATCTTTGCTATCAAATATGTCAGGATGTAAAAAAAAAAAAAAAATCAGCAATACACAAAAACTCATTTACATATATCATTAAAAGCTGTATAATTATAATTCTACATTTTGCAAATTCAGCCTTCTCTTAAAATAAACTCTGCCCTTTGAGTGAGAGTGTTCTGTTGTGACTGTCCAAAAGCAGAAAGATCCTCTATGTGACAGTTGTTGTTCCTGCCCTTGCTGGAGGCGGAATACTGAATCTGTAAATCAGGGAAAGACCGCTGTCCCTAACCAGGGTTCAAACTGCCCTCAACTTCCCCTGTAGGGTCACTGGGGACATCCATGAGAAAGAGAGAGACAGACAGCAGAGAGAAATAGAACTGGAAATAGATTAAGCATTTTATGGAAATCTCCATGGATACTGTGTCTATGAATGAATGATGCATTTATATAGCACTTTATTGTGTATTGCTGTACAACAGAGAGAAATAGAACTGGAAATAGATTAAGCATTTTATGGAAATCTCCATGGATACTGTGTCTATGAATGAATGATGCATTTATATAGCGCTTTATTGTGTATTGCTGTACACCCAAAGCACTTTACAATCATGTGGGGGGGATCTCTCACCTCAACCACCACCAGTGTGCAGCATCCACCTGGATGATGCAACGGCAGCCACAGGACAACGGCGCCAGTGCACTCACCACACACCAGCTACAGGTGGAGAGGAGAGAGAGTCATAGAGCCAATCAAGTGGATGGGGATTATTAGGAGGCCATGATAGACAAGGGCCAGTGGTGGTAATTTGGCCAGGACACCCCTACTCTTTTACGAGAAGTGCCATGGGATTTTTAATGACCACAGAGAGTCAGGACCTCGGTTTAACGTCTCATCCGAAGGACGGTGCTTTTTGTCAGTATAGTGTCCCCATCACTATACTGGGGTGTTAGGACCCACACAGACCACAGGGTGAGCAGCCCCTGCTGGCCTCACTAACACCATTGTTATCAGTTACTGATAACAATGACCATTTTAAAAACCAATGTATGAAAAGCAGTGCATTAAATTCATGGGGAAATCAAATACAGTGTATGACACTTGTATGAGAGTGGCTTGTGCTGTATGGGATGTTGAGAGCTAAGGGCCTGCTTGAGGTGAGAGAGAGAGAGAGACCTGAATCCTGAGCAGATGGATTCCTACTAGTAAACACATACCATTCTGGTGTAAAAGGACTGAAACCTGGGGCTAATACTTACTTCAAACGAAATGAATTTGCATCGAAATGTATATCTTTAAACAGTCCGCACCATCATGCAGCTGTTTCTGAGTATTCTGAAAACGTGCTCCACATGCAAATCAAACAGAGCTGTAAATCACCCGACAGAACTACTACTCAGTAAAATGCTTAAAACGGGTGACTTTGCATACACGCAAACACAAACATGTATTAAACCAAAGAATGATGGTGGCTTCTGCTTTTCTGAACAATGAATTATTGGGAAAGTAAAGAAAAGCTTTAATCTGAGTTGAAAAATTGACGTTTGGGTACTCACTGAGCTCAGCGATGCTCCCCACGTGTGTGGCCAGTAGGGACTGCTCAATAGTACGCTGCTCGGACTGACTGTAGGCATCTCCAGCTTTACTCGAGCACTGCTGGTTCCTGTGCAGGCTCAAACTGTCCGGCAAACTGAGGATTCCTGCACAAGAGAATTGAAAAAAAACTCAAACTTTTACAGGTCCAGAAGCTGAATCAATAGAGCATGGTACTAGAATCGCCAAGACCAAGGGTTCAAATCCCAGGAAATGCTTGGGATAAAAGTGTAATTCAACATTCATTTATTTGGCAGACATTTTTCCCAAAGCAACTACATTAAAGACAATTATATAATAAGAATGATAATAATATTATCATTATCATCTCAGGAACAGAACCCATGACCTTGCTGTTGTTAGCACCATGCTCAATGCTCAATATTAGGACTACAAGGACTTCTGTCCCACTGAAAAACCACTGGTGTTGCTTCCGGCTAAAATCGTGAAAACTTCAAACCATTGCTTCTGGCGCCAGTGCACTCACCACACACCAGCTACAGGTGGAGAGGAGAGAGAGTCATAGAGCCAATCAAGTGGATGGGGATTATTAGGAGGCCATGATAGACAAGGGCCAGTGGTGGTAATTTGGCCAGGACACCCCTACTCTTTTACGAGAAGTGCCATGGGATTTTTAATGACCACAGAGAGTCAGGACCTCGGTTTAACGTCTCATCCGAAGGACGGTGCTTTTTGTCAGTATAGTGTCCCCATCACTATACTGGGGTGTTAGGACCCACACAGACCACAGGGTGAGCAGCCCCTGCTGGCCTCACTAACACCTCTTCCAGCAGCAACCTAGTTTTCCCAGGAGGTCTCCCATCCAGGTACTGACCAGGCTCAGCCCTGCTTAGCTTCAGTGGGCGACCAGTCTTGGGCAGCAGGGAGATATGGCTGTCACGTATACACAGATATAGATATGGCTTTCTATAAAAAAGTACTAATGGAGATTTTATATTTAAGATTTGAAGAGCACAGACAATTCTGAAGGAACAAACAGCAGCATTTTGCGCATTCAGGCTTGCTATGAGAAGTTTTCCATTTACTTCTCAGTTATTAAACAGGGCCATGCTTATTTGTTGTATTTGATGGGAATTTTGTGTTTGTTGTTGCCGAGTTCATATAAGGCAGGCGTTGTGGCTACAAAGATTTCTCTTTCTGTACTGCAGCACATATATAGTATTGCGTTTAAAATCGATGTTCTCAAGAATAGAACAAGATTACTGCTGTAAAATATATTGAATTACATGACCAGTCTCTTAAGTAAAAGAGCTTTACAGCTAATTAGATGTGCATTTCCAGAAGGAAATACCGGTGCTTGCAAGGCAGCAAAAGGATCGTGTTAAAGCTGTAGACAAGACTACATTTTAGACTTTGGTTCTGTGTAAATTAAAATGCTGTCATTGTCATGACATTCAGCATACATCTTGTTTTCGTACAGCTGCACATCATACGTCACTGTGCAGTAAAATAAAAACAACTAAAATATGTGCAAGGAAGACAAGAATATGCAAAAAATATGCAAGAAAGAAGACCAATCAAAATGTATTATGCAACTAAATGCAAGAATGCAATGTATACGTATTATAGTTTCTGAACATTTTAAATATAATATATTTGTAAATAAACATAAAATAAACATACAGTGGGGAAAAAAAGTATTTAGTCAGCCACCAATTGTGCGAGTTCTCCCACTTAAAAAGATGAGAGAGGCCTGTAATTTTCATCATAGGTATACCTCAACTATGAGAGACAAAATGAGAAAAAAAAATCCAGCAAATCACATTGTAGGATTTTTAAAGAATTTATTTGCAAATTATGGTGGAAAATAAGTATTTGGTCAATTACAAAATTTCATCTCAATACTTTGTTATATACCCTTTGTTGGCAATGACAGAGGTCAAACGTTTTCTGTAAGTCTTCACAAGATCTCTCACCTCAACCACCACCAGTGTGCAGCATCCACCTGGACGATGCAACGGCAGCCACAGGACAACGGCGCCAGTGCACTCACCACACACCAGCTACAGGGGGAGAGGAGAGAGAGTCATAGAGCCAATCAAGTGGATGGGGATTATGTTTGTAGGTGACCAAATACTTATTTTACAGAGGAATTGACCAATTAATTCTTTAAAAATCCTACAATGTGATTTTCTGGATTTTTTTTTCTCATTTTGTCTCTCATAGTTGAGGTATACCTATGATGAAAATTACAGGCCTCTCTCATCTTTTTAAGTGGGAGAACTTGCACAATTGGTGGCTGACTAAATACATTTTTGCCCCACTGTACATATACATATAGATATATAATAATATAATATTCCATAATATTCTAAAATACACATAATATATACATATAACAAAAAATAAACACACACAAACAAAATTAGAAACTAAATTGCCTAAGTAATTTCCTAATTATACATTAATTATTTTACATATTTGTTCATTATTATTACTTATTAATCATTAATAATAAAACAACACAATATGTATTCATTATTATACATATTGTTAAACCAGAAGGAGATGAATATGGGATAAACTGCATGCTGTCTAACTAAAAGCTCTGATGAACAACTGAGTTACTGATAACAATGACCATTTTAAAAACCAATGTATGAAAAGCAGTGCATTAAATTCATGGGGAAATCAAATACAGTGTATGACACTTGTATGAGAGTGGCTTGTGCTGTATGGGATGTTGAGAGCTAAGGGCCTGCTTGAGGTGAGAGAGAGAGAGACCTGAATCCTGAGCAGATGGATTCCTACTAGTAAACACATACCATTCTGGTGTAAAAGGACTGAAACCTGGGGCTAATACTTACTTCAAACGAAATGAATTTGCATCGAAATGTATATCTTTAAACAGTCCGCACCATCATGCAGCTGTTTCTGAGTATTCTGAAAACGTGCTCCACATGCAAATCAAACAGAGCTGTAAATCACCCAACAGAACTACTACTCAGTAAAATGCTTAAAACGGGTGACTTTGCATACACGCAAACACAAACATGTATTAAACCAAAGAATGATGGTGGCTTCTGCTTTTCTGAACAATGAATTATTGGGAAAGTAAAGAAAAGCTTTAATCTGAGTTGAAAAATTGACGTTTGGGTACTCACTGAGCTCAGCGATGCTCCCCACGTGTGTGGCCAGTAGGGACTGCTCAATAGTACGCTGCTCGGACTGACTGTAGGCATCTCCAGCTTTACTCGAGCACTGCTGGTTCCTGTGCAGGCTCAAACTGTCCGGCAAACTGAGGATTCCTGCACAAGAGAATTGAAAAAAAACTCAAACTTTTACAGGTCCAGAAGCTGAATCAATAGAGCATGGTACTAGAATCGCCAAGACCAAGGGTTCAAATCCCAGGAAATGCTTGGGATAAAAGTGTAATTCAACATTCATTTATTTGGCAGACATTTTTCCCAAAGCAACTACATTAAAGACAATTATATAATAAGAATGATAATAATATTATCATTATCATCTCAGGAACAGAACCCATGACCTTGCTGTTGTTAGCACCATGCTCAATGCTCAATATTAGGACTACAAGGACTTCTGTCCCACTGAAAAACCACTGGTGTTGCTTCCGGCTAAAATCGTGAAAACTTCAAACCATTGCTTCTGGCTAAAGTCCTCAATCCATAATATTGCGTTCTCCAGTGAAAAAGTCGTCTTGTCTGAATCAGGAAATAAATATGCAGATCAAGCACTGTTTACAAGCAAACAGTATTAAACAAATATGATGGTGGATTTTGATGTTTGAGGACAACAGGGGTTGGATTTTTTTTTACTGGAGGAAGCGTTATTATGGATTATGGACTCATATTTTGGCCAGAAGCGGCAGCTTAATTTTAAAACAATTTTAATTGATTCAGACAAGACGGATTTGTTTCTTACAAACATGCAACTTTTCACTTCACAAGATGCTGGACTGGAGTTGTGTGGATTACTTGTGGATTATTGTGAGGTTTTTATCAGCTGTTTGAACTCTCATTATGACGGCACCCATTCACTGCAGAGGATCATCATCTTCATTTAAAGGGGTATTTCATCCAAAATTGAAAACTCTATAATATTCACCCTCATGTCGTTCCAAACCCATATGACTTTCTTTCTTCTGTGGAACATAAAAGAAGATATTTTAAAGAATATTGGTAACCAAATTTATTGAAAAATTGGTTTTGGTTCCCATTGACTTTCACTGCTTTTTGTCCATAAAACAGAAGGCAATGGGAACCAAATCTGTTTGGTTACCAACATTTATCAAAATATTTTCTTGTATGTTCCACAGAAGAAAGAAAGTCATTCAGGTTTGAAACAACATAAGGGTGAGCAAATTATGATATTTTAATTTTTGGATGGACTATCTTCTTTAATAATAATAAGCAGGCAAGCCATATAACATGTCCTCCAGGACTCCCTTTTTTGGCGGTAACAGGTGAGAAACTTGGCCAACCACTTGTTTTGTCTGCTCACAAGGAGAAAGGGAGGCGTATCACCTTTCTGGACAACCAGCAATTACTGTAAAGAACTGTCGTCCTCTTTTTGTGGAACACGGACTGATGTCTACATGCATACAGTATAACTTAATGCTAATGTTTCAATAATGACAATTGTACCAATGAAACAGACTCTACATCACACAGCGTCCCTGAAATCAACATTAGATTGAAGGCTCGCTTGTTCAGCACTACTGCACCATCACAAAGCTTTTCATCCCGGCTCACAGCTGAACCACTGAGGTGAGACTCCGTTAGTGTTTGAATCACTGTGGTTATTGTTTTTAACAGGATGGCTGGGCTCCTCGAAAATTGGATTCCCTCTCATCCTTGTGTTCCCATCAGTTCCATTGTTGCCAAACACTCCTGGAGCTGACGGCGTGTTAAATTATGATGTGGCCGAAACAAATTACTCTATTTTGTTGTCCTCCACAGACAGATGGGCTTTCGTTTGAACCGTACACTTGTGAGGCAAATGTAATTTTAGCGGCCTGCCTGAGAGCGGGAATGATGTAAATCGTTAATCAGCTTCACCCTGGGAAATGTGACGGCAGTGTATGTTGCTTATCATAATGTAAATATATTGCTCGACAAACTCATCATAGGTCTTCCAAGGCATGTTATTATTATTAAAAATGCAGCCTTATATAATTGCTGTTATAGATCATTCAGTCCATCTTACAGTAAGTGTTTTGCTTCAAGGAGGAATAAAAAAAAAAAAAGGTGCATCCTGATAGAATTTGAACTAAGTTGCCATGGAGACAAGGCAGGGGTGGAGTGATGGTTACTTGCCTGCGGCATGGGAGGAAGTACAGGTGTTTAGCAATGCAAGACCACACCTCACTGTCCTGGGCCTAGTACTCTGCTATTGTATTCATGTATTAATACAAACTAATTTGCAGCCCTGCAGATGTTCATAAATGTTCATTATAAGATCTTGCTCTCCATTTCCCTTGCCTCAGCTCAATGAAGAATGACTGACAGGTGTATAAGATCCTAGAGTGGCGCAAAATTCCCCCTTGTTCCCTACAATCTCTTGAGTCCAGAGCTCTTATTAAAACTCTCAGCGGGTCTCTTTGACAGATGAGTGTGCCAGGCTCATGCACAGTCAGCCTGAAACACTTAAAGCAACGGGTGGTAAGACTGGCATCTTGCTCGCTTACCTTTCAGCTCCACTTCCTCAAACATCGGTCAGGGTTAACTTTTCAAATTACAGTAGGCTATAAAGACTTCACACGCATGAGAAATGTACACACACACACACACACACACACACATAACTTTAAAAGCCTGGTTTCTTCCAAATCCTTGCCTTCTTTTGTTTTGTGATTATGCTTCAAAAGCAAACTATGCTCAAAAACATTTTATGGCAGGCTTTTACAGTTGGCCTATTCCAGAAAATATATATTTTTTATAGTTTTTGAAGGTCAATGCATCAGAAAACAAAATATGAAGACATGTACCATTTATTTTAAAGAAAAATAGCACAAGCAAAAAATTTCACAACAATAACCTTGTTAAATATAAGAACATTTTGGGGTCAATAACATTTTTTGTTGTTTTTGAAAGAAATATCTTATACCAATGCTGCATTTATTTGATCAAAAATACTGTAAAAATAGTAATATTTGAAACTTTTATTACAATTTAAAATAACTGTTTTAATATATTTTAAAATATAATTCAGGATTTTATAGAACCATTAGTCCAGCTTTCAGTGTCACATTCTTGCTGATGTGGTGCTCAAGAAACATTTCTTATTATTATTAATATTCAAAACAGTTATGCTGCGTAAAATTTTTGTGGAAATCAGGATTCTTTGATTAATAAAAGGTTACAGCATATATTTAAAATATAAATCTTTTGTAACTATAAATGTCTTTACTGTTGATCAAATTCATGCATACTTGCTAAATAAAATTATTAGTATTAGTATCATTATTATAATTATTTTTATTTTTACTGATCCTAAACTTTTGTACAGTAGTGCATACTACTCAAAATTAAGACTTCTTGACACTTTATTGTTGTCAAATGTTAAAAGCAAAAATAAATAAATAAAAACACTTAGTTTAATATTCAAACTTATATTCAAAATCAAATGCTTATACATGCCTATATATCTCAGGATGCTCTTTGTAGATCCCTGAGTCAGTTTATTCAATAAATAATTGAATAGAACGTAGAATAATAATATTATTATTTTAATATTTTTCAGGTTATTCAGCAGTCAGGTAACAGCAGCCTGTGATTACAACAAAAAAATAATTACCTGCAGTTAAATTATTTAAAAGGAATTGATTGAAAAGAAGAAAATCAGTATTTCATGAGTATTAAAAGATTGTGACATTTTTATTTTATAAAGAGTAAAAAAAAGAGAAAAAAAGAGATGATCTACGGGAACAACCAAAGCATCAGGGTGCAGGAAAAAAGCCTAAAGCTTGAAACCATACTGTCATTCAGCGCCACTTCTTCACTCATCGCTGTAATGAGTTATGGCGACTAGTGTGAAAATGCATTTGCATAATGCTGCATAATAATAAATAAATGATCATGATGCCAGGTCATGAAGTGAAAAGTTCTTCCCTCAAGCTCCTTATTCGTCTTCTTCAAGTGTGCAGTATCTGCCAGTGATGCCACTGCAGATTAAGACCTCTCTCACTCCAGCTCGCTATACAAAAAGCCTGTGGGTTTGGAAACCATTAAAAGTGTGTCCAAAATGATACCCGTACCGCAAAGTCTCTATTCTCAAGGAGCTCGGTTTATGATGACATAAGTAGACTGAGAAAAATAGAGCCTCCAGCTTTTTTCCCCAACGTATGACATGCATTTTCTCTATTCTGACTGTCTGCTGGACATCACTGAATTAATTTAAGACATTTGACCTAAAAGATACAGACCTCCTTGATCTGGGGATGTGGTTTGGTATAGAGCCCACATTACAACTGGAATGAGTTCTTATGAATAATAAGTGAATAATAATGATATGAGTAATAAGTCATAAATTTGTGATGTAGTTAGTTTTAAATAAAGTTTTTAGGTTGACCTCAAATTGCAGAGGATTTTCGCAGAATCTGACTTCGAAAACTACTTTTATAAAAGCAAACCTAGCACATTCAATATACATGAAATTCTTTGTAACACTATATTAAAATAACTGAAATAGGGGAACATTTTTAACTTTGGTTTAATATTCTGTTATTTAATTCAATTAAAAATGTATGCATTTTATGTGTGGTGTAAGTGTTCAAATATTATAGATGTCTAAAATATATCTGAGGTTGCTCTTTGTAGATCTGTATATTCAATAAACAAAATTGAAAAATGATCTAATGTTGAAAACCGTTATTCAAGCAGGCCTAGGCCAGCAGATTTCAATACATGCAGGTTTCAAGCCGATGAACAAGAGAGAAGGAATAATGAAGGCGTCTGCCAGGTTTAAACCAGCTGAGGATTGTGGGTGTGCAGGCGTCAGTGCCCTGTAACAATGTCAAAACCCAATGAATTCACATTGGCAACATACAGCACACCCCTTTTGTCCAAAACCTGAGGCTTTGGCTTGGAAAAACACAGCATCCACAGGTTGGCTCAGATTGAAGGCTCTATAAAATCATTTGCATTTCACCTCTAGGGTGCCAGAATTTCATTACAGTACTTATCACATGTTTCACAGTGGACCAGTCGACCAAAAGTGCTTTGACAGGCTGACAAGGGGACATTAGAAGAGCTAGCACAGCGCTGTACACTTGGGGAGGATCCGCTGAGACATACCAGAGTTTTCCCAGCTTTCCCATGCACGCGTGCCGAGTGTGGATATGCCGCTGACCTCACTAGGGCTTAGAGTCTGTATTTAAATCTATTTTAAAGGCCTGTGAAGCCTGGCCTGCTCACTTAGCCTGAGAATGCAGATGAAAACACACACACTCATACACATATTCTGTCTCTCTCTGAGTACAAATGTGGAAAAACAACTCCCTGGATTTCTCACAGTGCAATGCCAGCATGCAAAAGCTAGAAAGTGATTCAAGTCACACCATGTAAACCTACACCCACAACACCCACGCAGCTATGTACTTGGTCAACTCCTTTACTAACCCCTATGCTAGGTTAAACCCACACATAAGTAAAATAATATCCAGTATTTCTTGTGCAAGATGGTATTTTAGTGACACACTAGAGACTTGTACGATGGCATTATATCCTGTGCACTAGATAAACACCTCCTAGATCAGTTTTACCATATAGCGGATAACTGAAACAATAGCTTGAGAGAGTTTTGTAATAGGTTAAATCACACATGCTGAAATCTGGCAGCCCAAAGCAGATGGAGTCCATATGTATGGCAATAAGAACTAGGAATGCTGCATTTCTGGGGAGTGGAGGGAGGAGTTTGAGGAGAGGGATGCAGCGGTGTCTACATGCGTCGTGTGACTGCGCAGTCTGTCTCCAGTACTGGCTGACCGCAGAGCTTTAATGGTTTTTGGAATCATCCCCAAGGATTTGCTCTGAGTTGTTCGGAGATCAGAAAGTTGGATCAGTCCGCGGATTTATCACTGACGGCATGTGTCTGTTTGAATTTAAGACACGCATGGCTGTCAGAGAAACGGTCAACACAAACCCCTCGAATATTCCCACTGAGCAACTGTACATACAGCATACATACACTCAAAACATTAAGAAATTAATATTTCTATTTAGCAATGATGCATTAAATTGAACAGAAAAAATAGTAAAGACATTTTTAATGTCAAAGGGTTAGTTCACCCAAAAATGAAAGTTCTGTCATTAATTACTCACCTTCATGTCATCCCAAACCTGTAAGACCTTAAAAAATTAAAATTAGCTTGTGTTTTACTTACCCTCGAAGCATCCTAGGTGTATATGACTTTCTTCTTTCAGACGAATCCAGTCGGAGTTATATTAAAAATTGTCCTGGCTATTCCAAGCTCTATCATTGCAGTCAGCGGGTACATTAAGAAATTAATATTTCTATTTAGCAATGATGCATTAAATTGAACAGAAAAAATAGTAAAGACATTTTTAATGTCAAAGGGTTAGTTCACCCAAAAATGAAAGTTCTGTCATTAATTACTCACCCTCATGTCATCCCAAACCTGTAAGACCTTAAAAAATTTAAATTAGCTTGTGTTTTACTTACCCTCGAAGCATCCTAGGTGTATATGACTTTCTTCTTTCAGACGAATCCAGTCGGAGTTATATTAAAAATTGTCCTGGCTATTCCAAGCTCTATCATTGCAGTCAGCGGGTTGCAGTTGAACAGTCCACAAGTCGTCAAATAAAGCTCGCTCATTCATAATAAAACGTGCTACAGACGGCTCCGGGGGATGAATAAAGGCCCCCTGTAGTGAATCTATGTGTTTTTTAAAGAAAAATATCCATATTTCAAATGTAATAAACCCTTTTCTCTCACTTCCGCTGACTATCATACACTGAAGCAGTTCCGGTGGATGACGCAGCACGTATATGCGCAGCGCGCGCCTCTGATGTATGCTAGTCTCATGAGTTTGTTTATAGGAGCAAAGGAAGCAAAGTTTCCTTACTTTAGCAAAGGAAAACCAGTCTCTTCTTGGTTTATATCGAAATCCTCCGACATTTTTCTTTGCAAATCCTCGGTTTGTACTTCTAATTCGTGACCGGTGTTTTGTTTTGTTCTCTCTCCGCATTCGTCACTAATTACGCAATGCCGCACGTCTTACGTAATCCGCCGGAACTGCTTAAGTGTATGACAGTCAGCGGAAGTGAGAGAAAAGTGTTTATTCCATTTGAAATATGGATATTTTTCTTACAAAAATACTTGGATTTGCTACAGGGGGCCTTTATTCATCCCCCGGAGCCGTCTGTGGCACGTTTTATTATGAATGCGCAAGCTTTATTTGACGATTTGTGGACTGTTCAACTGCAACATCCGCTGACTGCAATGATAGAGCATGGAATAGCCAGGACAATTTTTTATATAACTCAGACTGAATTCGTCTGAAAGAAGAAAGTCATATACACCTAGGATGCCTCGGGGGTGAGTAAAACACAAGCTAATTTTCATTTTTGGGGGAACTAACCCTTTAATTCATCTTCTGAACACAAATTAAGATATTTTTTATTAAATCTGAGAGCTTTCTGACCCTATATAGACAGCAATGCAACTGAAACTTTCCCAGGCCCAGAAAGGTATTAAGCCCCCATTTACGAGAGTACCACGCATGTGTGTGCATTCCTCTGCTTGAAAACAAGGAACAGCACATGCGTGTTCTATATCAGAACGCAGGCTCCTGTGTTTAAACATAAACATAATGACAGATTTTTCATTTTTGCGTGAACTATCCCTTTAAAAAAGATTGCAATTTCAAATAAATGCTGCTCTATTTAAGCTTAATTTTAAAAAATCCTGAAAAAAATTATTATGCTTTTCAGAAAAATATTAATGTTTTCGACATTGGCAACAATAAGAAATGTTTCTTGAGCACAAAATCAGCATATTAGAATGATTTCTGAAGGATCACATGACACTGAAGACTGGAGTAATGGCTGCTGAAAATTTAGATTTGCCATCACAGGAATAAATCCCATTTCAAAATATATTAAACTAGAAAACAGTTATTTTTAAATATAGAAATATTTCACAATATTACAGTTGTTACTGTATTTTTATCAAATAAAGGCTGCATCCTTGGTGAGCATATGAGACGTCTTTCAAAAACATTCTTACCAACCCCAAACCTTTAAACTAATGTATACAAAGATATAAATATTAGTATTCAACACATGTAACATTGACCCTGAAGGCACTTAGAACATATTAAGGACAAGAAAACACTAGATGACAAATGAAAACAGCATTGACATGTACATAAACAACATTTGCCTTAAAAGGCCTATTAACAGTGTGATGGATGAACAGATAGTAAGTTGACTTCTAAATGATCCAAACTGATTCTTGAATTGCAGGTCACATAAACAAGAGCTCACAAAAGCTTTTAACTATTTTCTTCCAATCTTCATTGAAAGGATTTTTAAAGGTGAAGTGTGTCATTTTTTGAGCCATTAGCATCACCAAATAGAATTTATACAATGGAGAAATAATAACCGTCTCAGACAGGTCTCCCCAACTCCATTTACAAATGACTGAAATAAATCAATACATTAATTTACAACAATTACAGCAAAAGGTGTGTTTAAACTATTTAATGACAGCCTTTGTAGACATGGCATAAATGCAAATCTATGAACTGGTCTTAACCATACATTAAATTACAATATTAGGCCAACAAAATTTGTTCACATTTCTCACAAACCTAGGTTAAATGTATGCTTTATGTGTTTGATTCAATAGAAAGAACGAGCTCACTATATGGTTTTGTGTCACTAAACAGAACCAGCTCATTTGTCTGTGAATCAGTTGAACTAGACTGTTCATGCTGTCTAGTTTTAAGTCACTAAAAATCTATTTTTTTATAAGAGTCATTCATTTGGGATTCAAATAGCATGTCTTATTTCCTTTAAAAAATGGGTAACAAGAGTCATTAATTCAGGAATCACTAAAAAGAAGTGGTTCATAACTCCCAACATTTGGGAGTACTACACTGGTTGTACTGTAAGTATTGATTCACTAAAAAGAACCTGTTCCGAGCCATTTGTTCAGGAATTGAACTACACTGTTTGTTCTGTATGTTTTGATTCATTAAAAAATAATCAGTTAATAAGAGTCATGCATTTGGGAGTCAAACTACATTGTTTATACTGTATGTGTTGATTCACTAAAAAGAACTGGCTTATAAGAGGAATCTTGTTTGTGAATCAGACTGGTCACCCTGTACATTTCACGCTATAGATTCAACTGATTATAATGTGTTCCAGTATTTTTTTCTTCATATTTCCATTTTGTGTTATGATCTTTCTATTTACTTTGTTCACTATAGCATCTTTAGAGTCAGTGCTGCATTCAGTTCTAAATTGTGACCATTTCTTGTAAATTATTGACTTGCCTAATGAATAAATGTAAAAACCTGTAAGACCTTCAGCAATCTTCATTGGGAGCATTTGCTATTGATCAGTCAGAACAGCAAAACAAAGTCCAAAAACAGGAGAGTATTGCAGATCTGCGAATGAAAACCTCAAAATAATATGATTCACACAGGCAGAAAGGATATCAATCTCTCTGAAAGCTGACAATAACTGTTATCAGTAGAGATGAAAGACACTAAAAAACAAACACGTTCGTGTTTGCATGAGGAAACATGCCCTTATCAATGAATGCTGGGTAATGACCATGCTGCGTGCACCAAAGTGATACTGAGCTAAGTGTGTCATAGCCAGCTCGGTTGCCCTGTGGTACTTCTCTCCAGAAAACTCCAAAACAACTGGTAATGCCTCCTGCAGTGACCCCGATTACATCACCAAAACAGTACGCGTGTTGCCCCCCGCTCTCCCCTGCTGAAGTAAGCCTTGCTGTCACTAACAATCACTAAGAATCAGAAACAGGCGTTGTTCTCTTATCAGCAATCAGAGACAGCGTGTTATCAGCCGACCCCCTTGAAGACCAATCTCCGGGCATTCAGACAGAGGGTACACTGTTGGAAGAATAGTAGAACAGCTCTGAGGAGATCCCAGTGAGCGTTTCCTCTGAGGCATTCAAATGAGAAAACTTTATTTTATTTTGAGTCCCTGCTCATTACTCTTTGCATTCTTCCCAGTGCTGAGTGGTAATTTGCATGCAACTGGGCTGCAAATTGCAATGTAATTGTTTGACTGGATCTGCGCAATTCATCATTTTGACTTTGCTAAGAGCGATTTGATTGAGGCCTTATGCAGGACTTTTTAAAACTGCAAAGAAGAATAACCAATCAATCGTAGTTAAAATGGACATCTGGTATAAAAAAACTTTTCAAATCCACATCTTTTACAAGTTCCAGTAAAACACTGAGTGGATTTTCTCAATTGTTAATATTTTCCTACAATTATATGATTGTACAGACAATTTTTATGACGTGCTTCTGACATTTAATACATTTGATCAAGAACAGTATCCATGCATCCATTGTCCAGTCTTTCGTCTGTCTACTTTGAAATCAGTTACTGCAATTTATGTTCTTATTGTTCAGAAAAAAGTCAGGTCAATTCCTTCTAAGACTATCAAAAGAGAGCTTTAACCAGGCCCAAGGGGAATTTGCAGGCTTTTTTCAAATTAGGTATGTTTACAAGCACTAATTTTAGTCAATACGAATTAATCCATCATGGTTTCAGATTTTGAAAGTTCTGTTTAAATGTTTTTTCTTACAAAACGTTCTCCAATAATCTACCATAATAACCAAAGAAAATTTGGATTCATGTATTTAAATGCTAATTTTTTTAAATGGAGCCATATTAACCACAGGATAAAAAAAAAGATACAGATTGTGACTTTATTTCTTGTAATTGGGATTTTTTTTCTTACAATACAGATGAAGCAGAAACTTGTGAACGAAGCCTACTCCAATTCTTTGTAAATCTGCTGAACAGATTCCATGAGGGCCTGGCTTTGACCTCTTCGTCCAGCTACTCAGTAACGCTATATCCTGAACACAGGATTTGTGGGATTATGCACCAATAAAACCTGTCATACACTGGAGAAATAATCTTATGAGCTTTTCATAACAGAATGATTAGACCTGTTCATTTTATGGTGTCATGACTTATTATTTCCAAGTAAAACCCTGCAAACTCAGCATGCAAATATATGAAATTTAGTCTTCCATCCAATTTTTCAGCAGGTGGTCACTCACAAATGCATCTTACCTACTCGTTGTCACAGCATTTCCTGCAGGCATAATAGCGTTACCATCACATTACTGTCGCTCGCTTCCTCTCATACATAAACACACAGACACACATAATGTACTGTATAAATACACGCACACAATCACACTAAGAATAGCAATGTGATGGGGGAAAAAGGACTAGTTCTCTCTTGCCACCATAACACCTCACACACATTTTTACACAGCAAAAACCCTCTTATACACACAAACACAGTGAATACATACATCAACAAAGGGGTTAATTTTTTATATCTTTTGCTTCAATTCCCATGAATAAATTCCTACTGTATGGCAGAACTTGTTCAGGGCTCAGTTGGCAAAATTAGCTTGTTTAATGAATTTGTCTGATGTGAATCAGCTCTGGCCTTTGTAAACAAACTACACGACATTAGCTGAGCATGCAGAAAAACAGCTGGTGCTCTCTTCTATGGCAAGCGAGAGGGCTGGAAGGTAATCATGTTCATTAAGACAACAGAACTGGTGTTTATGGAACAAAAGTGTAAGTATTATTTTGTTTGACGTGATCTCGGCCATGAGGCACACTGGAAGCGGATCTCCACTGCGTCATCCTGACTCAGAGCTCGAAGCTCAACTCCAGCTCGCAGTCTAGCAGAAACCAGCTCCAAACCAGAGACCCGGAGTAGATGAAGCATTAACTCCAAATGTTCAACTTCATGTTCAAAGGGGATGCCTCGTTCATCCCCTTTGAACAAACTCCCCAAGCTGAGAGCCAGAACTGGGTGAGGTTTATGCAACACATTGATGAAAAATATTATTGGAAACAGAGCTTCTTAACTACAGATTAAAGTTCAACATTCAGTGGCTCCCTGCTGAAACTTTTTTCATAATGCACAGCTCAAGGTCAACGTTTCAAGCTAAAAAGTGTTTTTAGCCATGTTTTTAGACCTCTGATGTCCGATTGTGGCTTTCTCACTGTTTATGTTATTTGTGATGGCCAAATAGATTAAAGCCAAGCTAAAAGTGATTCAATAGGCATATTCACAAGCATTATATAATACTGAATTGACTGCCAAAGAGGTCACAGCTAATGTTGTTTGAAAAGAGGGTGGAAACCCCTTAAGAAAATCAGACCAGTCTCTAGGAGTTGTTTCCAGTTGTAGTCCCTACCAGCCGTAGGGACTTTGTAGTCATTAAACTGCCAGAATTTTAAAAGACGATATCTCCATTTGCATTGAACTTTCAGCTTTGTAACTTTGCAGATATTGTTTATGCTCAAACAGCAACATTACACACTAACTAACGTTAAAAAAGTGAAATCGCAATCAACCACCCCTTTAAAAACACAAACCAACACATTCCTAAACTGTGAAAGTTTATCCAGTTTCTTCAAGAATTGTTGCATCTTGAAACTCGTTGATTTTTATTGTGAGTGACAACATACAGACCGTTCCAAGATGTCTCTCGTGTCTGGAGTGGTCAAATGTGGAATCTACCTATACATATCTATGGGGTTTCCGCAGGTCCTTAAAAAGTCTTCAATATAATTGTATCAAATTTAAATCCATAAAACTCTGGTACAAGAACTAAATGGTACAAGAACGTCTTAATTATGATTTTAAGAGGTCTTAAATTTGGGGACGGAAAGAAAATAATTGCTTTATAGATTAATATGATGTTACACTGTAATATGCTGTTTTTGTTCAGACCAAAGCGAAAATCTATCATAATTTTTAATGTGAACCAGTGGATCATCAAGTAGCTAATGCATTATTTAAAAAAAATGTTAATAATATATAATGATATAAAATTAAAACACTAAGATATATTTATGTTATTTAATTAATATAATAATTGACTGATAATAATTGTTTAAATTCATATAATAATTGATACTTTTGACTCATCCTTCTTCTTAAAAATTGTTTAAAGGCTGAAATGTGAAGTGCATGTTTAGTCACTTCCTGTGACTAAACTGAAGTTCTTTTATTTTTAGTTTTCCTAGATTTTGCTTCTCTGGGTGGTGAACTTCCAGTCCTTAGGTCCAAATTTTAGGCTAGACCAATTAAATCCTGTAAAAGATTACACAAGATCTATTTAAAATCGATGAGTTTTTTAATACTTCCCTACCCCTGGACTCCAGCTCGAATCCTCATTGTCTGTTGACATTAACCAGCACTGCAGAAGTATTACATAATTTCCAGGTTATTCCCTACATTTCCAATGCAATTTTGCTGTTGGATGACACTTTTGGTATGGGTGCAGCTTCAGAGAACAGCTTCAAATTCCACGTACAGAAAATGTGGGGGTGATGACATCATTCAACACTAAATCATAGGCTTCATTCAATTGTGCAACAGAGTTGCCATCATAAACACATCATAAAATTGCTGTCACAAACATGTTTGAAGTAGAGATGGCTAAAAAGTGTTGCATAGAAATTTCATAACGCATCCTAAAAGAGTTAATCAACAACATTTCCAAAGGTCTCCTTAAAAATCCCTCTGACAAATCAGAGAAATTTAGAAACACTAAAACCACACAAACATGACTAAGTGGCCATTTCATCAAAATACTGGAAGTGAATTCTAAATTTACACAGTTGCTGTTTGTTTTATATTACTATTCCCAGAAGTAAATTCAATAAAGAGTTGTTAACAAAAAAAATAAATACTGGAAGTGAAGATTATGGCTTGTCGATTAGTCGTCAACCGAAACCGGCTTCACAGAAATACACACGGCACCTGGAGTCAGCCTGTACCTTTCATGCGAAATATCGCCCTGTCATTACTTCATGTGGGTGCCACACCGCTTTGGCATTGTTTACACCCACGAGCAACAGCTTTGCGGATTAGCGTGCGCAAGTGACAGCATGTGTTGAAAAGGACGGCTTCTGCTTCGGTGACAACCAATACCCCCCTCACTTCATCTCCTCCGTCCTTCTCATCTTATCGTGCCTCGTTCCCCCATACTCCCACCCAAACAACATACACTATTAAGCTTAAAGAGAACGGTCCAAAAACCACACTTTTCATAAAATGTGATCGTTGCAATTATGAGCCATGAAAGCTCAGAGAAGAATAAGACTGGGAAAAGTGCATGCTATAATAACAAGGCACGAGATTTGTAGAAAATGCCTGAAGAATAAAGGACTTTTTGTAAGTGTAGAGACCAACTTAATGTTACTACTGTGCTTAATTTAGGAAAGCTTTGCTGATTTTCCAGAGGTGTGGAGAATTTAAAAGGTTCAAAGTCAGAGAACAAAGACCAGACCCAGTTAACTAATCTTAATGACTAAAACACGTCTTTTATAAACTTGGACATTGAATGAACAGAAATTAGGCATTTAGATGCCTAGGGCTTGGTTAACATGCAACATTAATCTGGCCAAATGTTCATATGGTTTGTTAACTTGTTCTGGTTATTTAAAAGGACAGTTCACCCAAAAATAAAAAAAACTCACTGTGCTGTTCCAAACCTTTATGGCTTTCTTAATTCTGTGGAACACAGAGGAAACATTCAAAGAACATTGGATCCTACACACTTAGAAATAAATGTAACAAAAGGGGGTTTTGCAGCAAAGCAATGGAACCATTTTGGTTCCCCAAAGAACCTTTCAATGAAAGGTTTTATAAAGAACCTTTTTTACTTTGTGTAAAGAACATTTTAAAGGGGTTATATGACTTAGCTAAAAAGAACATTATTTTGTGTTTTTGGCATAATGCAATGTGATTATGCGGTTTGAGGTTCAAAAAACACGTTATTTTCCTCATACTGTACATTATTGTTGCTTCTCTAGGCCCTGTCTTTCTGAAACGCGTCGATTTTTACAAAGCTCATCGTTCTGAAAAGCACGGTGTGCTCTGATTGGCCAGCTACCCAGTGCGTTGTGATTGGCCGAATACCTCAAACGTGTGACGGAAATGTTACGCCCCTTACCAGGTTCAGGAAACTTTCCTCTGTAAAATGCGCTGCACACACTCAAATATTTGGGTTGTACTGTTCTGGAACAGTGTTGTAAATAAAACGTAACCACTGATTTATAGTTGTGTCCTCTTTTAGAAGGCCAAACAAAGTAGTTTGGTTTTCACAACAAAACACACAGCGTCTCCACGACATGGCGGTGGCGGCAACAATACTACAGCGACAATACTACTTTCTTTGCATATACATTTGGGCGGTGTTATGCAAATCTTCCCACACAGTGACGTGTGTTTGAACGAGGCGTTTTAGGAAGGCGTGGATGAGCGTTCACTTTTATAAAGAATATCTCTTTGGGTTTGAGACTTTAATCTTAGCGACTTTACGGATCTTCTGTATGCACAAACAGCTTTTAACACTCCAAAGACAAAGGAAAACATGGAATTGCATCATATGACCCCTTTAATAATCCAATAACTTTGTTCCTCAATAAAGAACCCTTTGTACAATGGAAAGGTTCCATGGATGTTAAAGGTTCTTCACAGAACCACCGATGTCTACACACACAAAAAAAGGTACAAAAGTTGTCACTGGGATGGTACCTTTTCTAAAGGGACCATATTAGTACCTAAAAAGTACAAAAATATAATAATATTTCCTTTTGTACTCTACGGAAAACAAAGAAAGTCAGAATTCCTTTCTATGTCAACAAACCCTGCAAACCAAGTTTAGAATGGTATTATGAAACTTGATAAAACTCAAAACACACACCAAAATGTTTCCAAGAGTGAAACGTCTAGTAGTTAAACATGATAGGGTTGTTACTGTGAGACATGACATCCGTACTTAATACTGTGTAGCGTAACAAACCTGAGCGGATTTGAACTGAGCGTCCATCTCTTGGGTCTCAGTGACTGAGTGAACCTGATAGAATTACAGACTTCCTAAATTTGCAGTGATCAGAGTTGAGAGACGGCCAAAGAAAACTAAACAGATTAAAATCTATAGCAGAAAAACCCACTATTTTTAATCCATAACAGGGGGACTATAAATACAGAATGCAGTGTTTGTAGACAAG
>NW_015505234.1:4451941-4452191 GCF_001515645.1 Sinocyclocheilus grahami | reverse complement strand
GCAAAGTAGCAACGTCAAACGATGATATTAGTGTTATTTTCCCCCCTATTGCAAAACATCAGCCTTGGGCTAAATTGTGGCTCTCTCACTTCTGCTTTTAATTCTGTTCTTAAACTACATTGAATGGGTTTCAACAGGAAATGTGAGATCTTGCTTCTGTTGAGAGACCTACAGTTCATCTTCAGGCTAACACACTGTCTACACTGAGATCGTCATAATCAATGTTGCATGCTTGGAGCACAGACAGCTC
>NW_015505234.1:4451401-4451931 GCF_001515645.1 Sinocyclocheilus grahami | reverse complement strand
AGACAGCTCCATTGATTATAGCGAGACTGTTCTGGTTCTGTTGCTCGCTTGCAGTGATAAACAGCATAATAAAGTGCAAATGAACAGAAATGAGAGGAAGCTATGACAAACATCTATTATGCAGTCAATCTGCCCTGTTCATCCTCCAGAAGTACATGGAAATGAAAAATGATTTTACACAAGGTGATGAAAGAAACAACAAACCACTCCACTGCCAGGGAAGAAAATGAATCACTTGCAGTGAACGTGCAAGCATAAGTTCAGATACTCAAAACACAATTATTTATGTTCTCAGTGAGTACTTTCTAACCAGAGCAACTTGCAATAACGTGCAAATTTCTACATCTGTAAGGGCAACACTGTCAAAATCTGTGGAAAATTGCCTGCTTGTTAATGACTTAACTGACAACACCTTGCATATCATTTAGTAAAGCAACTTGGGCCTCATTTGCAAAACGAACATACAACAGAAAATTGGGCGTACGGACGTTTCTACGCAAAACTTGGAATTTATCAATATGGATGTGAGC
>NW_015505234.1:4354362-4451391 GCF_001515645.1 Sinocyclocheilus grahami | reverse complement strand
AGCGGTGGCTACGATCAAATCTCACGTCAGGTCTCAGCTCGTGTATTTGTTATTTGTGCATATAAATCTAAAGAACTGAAAAAAAACCCCATTCTAATCTTACTGGTTAATGATCGACTAATGAGCTTCGGTTGTCAGTCAGGAAGATTTACTATGCTACACGCAAGTTTTTGAGTTAGCCTAAACTTGCGTGCAGCATAAATCTTTAGATTTATATGCACAAATAGCAGCATAAACAATAGACCAGGAGGATTCACACATTGTCACATCACACACATGCAGCGCTTCTGTGAACGGAGAAAAACAGAAATTATGTATATAAAAGGAATAAAATAAATAGGACTGTATGAAATATATTTCTCTTAAATAATTAACAGATTAACAAAAGAAAACTGTGCGA
This sequence comes from Sinocyclocheilus grahami, assembly GCF_001515645.1. Taxonomy (NCBI): domain Eukaryota; kingdom Metazoa; phylum Chordata; class Actinopteri; order Cypriniformes; family Cyprinidae; genus Sinocyclocheilus; species Sinocyclocheilus grahami. The sequence continues at coordinate 4,450,991 of NW_015505234.1, read as the reverse complement.
CAAGTATAGGCTATGCTCGTTTTTGTGACAGCGTGCAGCACCCAGACTTATGTTTAAGTGGGTATTGGAACACGAGTGAAGTACAAAGCCTTAATTGTTTACATAATGAAAAACCAAATGTTACATGGGAAAAATGGAAACATTGGGATTCTTGACGAATGAGAGAGGCTTGTGAGCCCAATGCCATTTCAGTTTCGTTTTAAATAAATTCATTTTAGCTTGATGTTTGTATGCTGTTTATAATGAATGCATAGCCTAATTTGTGTTTTATTGTTCAATATATAATTTTATAGCTACTTATTTTCTCATTCTTTTCTGTTCTGAATAGCGTTACATTTAAAGGATTTGTGAAGTGAGGGGAACTAAATAGGCTATTTAGTGTTTATAATGTTTGTAAATGTTTTGTTATACCTACTGGTATTTAAAATACATATACATTAATGCAATTGTTTGGAATTACAGATTAATTTCTCTTTAATGAGATTACTTCCTCTTTTTGGCTGGGTTACGTTTCTCCATGTCCTAAACTCAAGGAGCAATTGGCTTCTAAACCGTGAATTTTTAGAGGCATGATATTCAAATGACAATTGTTTTCAGCAGCCACATTTATTAACATACAAACATTCCTATGACAGGATTGGCGGCATACGAATGTTTGATAAATCACACGTGAACAATGTCATAAGTTGATTTGCGTGCTCGTTTCTACGTTTGATTGATAAATGAGGCCCCTTGTGTTTCCTGTATATGCTAATTTTCTCCTCACTGGAGATAATTTGCAAATAACAAGGGAAAAAATTCTGAAGAAAAAAACAACTAATTACTCTAACTATTATGATGTATGTAAATAATACCTCCTTCAATATTTCATAATTGTATAGGTCTCTATACGTATTTTTTATACGTCTTTCATAATATTTAACTTCTATGATTTTACAGACCTTTTGCCCCAGTGCAGGTGGGTCCTTGACAAATTCACAATATAACCACCTCTTCGGTACACTTTACCAGTCCACTGGGCATAACTTCTCAGTCATGATCTGACCATGTGAAATATCTTGGATCATAACTTTGACGTTATGATCACTGGGAAAATGCTAAGAGGAGTGCTAAATTACAGCTGTGTACCTAATGGCTACCCTCTACAAAATAGATATTAAAAAAAAAAACACATAAGCATAACATAAACACATAAACACACAAAGCATGAGATTTGCCTGCATTGAAAAAGCATGAGATTTGTTGCTGGAGCATATGAAATACAGTAAGTCCTTTGACAGCTAGTAAGCTGACTCCATCGGCAGTTTTTCAAACCACAAAACACAAAAACCTCCATGACCTTCACAAAATGCATTTGACCACAGAATCCTCACTGCTATGTTGATTAATGAGTCTATTGTTTCATTTGATCTTCGGTTGCATTAAAATACTTCACATTCATATATAGTGTTGCAATTATTTGATCAGACATCCTATTTTTCTAGTTGGGAGTTGAGACCTTTTCCACATGGTTGAAATTTGTCTTGATTTCAAAACATCTACTGCACAAATTGCAAATTAAAGAGATAGTTTATCCAGAAAAGAAAATAATGTTATCATTTACTATTTTTTTCATTCCAACCCCAAATGACTTAATTTCTTCTGTGGAACACAAAAGGATACACTTTGAATAATGTTGCTCTTTTCCATTCAGTTACAATGCAATGAATTTGGAATGGAAAATTCCAAAGGACAAGTAAATGTCATAAAAGTGGTATATATAAATTGTGCGCTATATTCCAAGGCTTATGAAGACATACGATAGCTCTGAGTGAGTTTTATTTACCAATAATTTACTTTTTTAACTTTTTGAGAACTGAATCAGTCCAACTTGTGAATGTATTATTTAGACCATTTTGTGAACAGAAACAATGATTCATTCAACAGATGACTCAAAAGAATGATTTGACACCAATTTGATAATGAACACTGTCATATGGCTTTAGTCTGGAAAAATAGTGCATTTTCCACATTTTCATGGCACTTTAATGGAGTATTTTGGAGTCCAGTACACATTTACTGTCATTATACTGCAAAGAGATGTTCTTCAAAAAGAAGACAAAGTCAGGTTTGGAATGACATGAGGGTGAGTATGATGGCAAAATGTTCTCTTTTTTGGGTGAACTATCCCTTATAAAAAGCTTTTAAAGGGGTCATATGATGCGATTTCAATTTTTCCTTTCTCTTTGGAGTGTTACAAGCTCTTGGTGCATAAAGAAGATCTGTAAAGTTGCATAGACTAAAGTTTCAAATCCAAAGATATTGGATATCCAAAGATATTCTTTATAAAAGTTAAGATTCAGCCACACCTACCTAAAACGGCTCGTTCTAACACGCCCCCACATATCTACCTCACTATGTGGGAAGATTTGCATAACACCGCCCAAATGTTCACGCAAAGAAAGAAGGCGTAACTTTTATTCTCACTGTAGTATTGTTGCCGCTTACCGTCATGTCCTGAAGACGCTGTGTGCTTCGTTTTGAAAGTGAAACTACTTAGTTTGGTCTTCCAAAAGAGGACGATATCCACTTCGTCATGCCTGGAGCTGATCCGTGCTGGTCACTGAGGGAATACATCAACTTAGTGCTGTGGATTTCCGGATCGGCTTTCACCGTGGACAAAGCCCGGGGTCGTCACATGTGCTTGCCCCTCCTTCGTCGGATCCGCCGGTTGCGCCGTTCTCAACCCTGCCACCTCTGCTCACTCTAGCCCGGCCTCATCTCACGCTAAGACGGGGCTTCCGCTAGGCTATCATATATAAAGGCACATGAACACTGAATACATACAGTATATGTCCTCCACATAATGCACTGACAGCTGATAGGTGTGCTGAGTTGAAAACGAACTCTTGTCAGTTACATAAAGGCACGAATGTCCGGTTAGATTAAGGGTAATATTCTTATCACTTTTGGCCTCATGAGTTGCCAGGTAGATTTGGTGAAATAATTTCCATATGGCGCTGACAACAGTGTGGGAAAGCAGCCTAGTGCAGGCATATCTATGAGAGCAGGCATAAAAATTCAGTCTCTAGAGATCAAATCACACACTCAGGATGAAGTTTGTTCAGTAACAGAGAAACCCAATGTCAGCAGGCTTCACTGTGTGGACTGGCTCCATCTTATAGATCCCATCAGGGCAGAACTTATTCTCAATGTTTCATTGTGTTTTCATAGTCATTTTAATGTCTCCGCAGACCTCATTAAAACATCAGTTTCATCAGCAAAATCAGTGATAATGACCTGTACCTCTTACATTGACCTTTCTGAATTTGTGTTCCCTAGTAAACTATTGTTAGCACTTTGGCAGACATCTCATACACTGTGTCATGGAGCCCATAAATTGTCCATATCCCTACAACCTGGGCGTATACTGCATTCACATCATGTCAGATTTATTATAAATTAATAAAAGTTTTAAATTGACAGCCCTAAAAACTATGCATGTGTATACATAAACCAGCTAATTAAAAGAGTACAAAATAGCTTGAGCAATATCACACTGTGATAGTGCGACCTCTTGCAGACAGCCGAAGGATTTTTTTTACACAACAGCTCAAAATACAAGACGTTTATATTGAGGAACTTACATTTGTAGGTACAACCGTGCCTGTCTAAGTCAATGAAAACAGATCTAAAGAAGCTTTGTGTGTCTCTCTCCACGCAACTCACTGTTGTGGCTTTTCGTTCCTGAATAAATAGTGTTTTTAACGAATTGGTTGAATGAACCTTTTAAAGACTCACTTGTTTCTAAATGAATCAGCAGTTTTGAACGAATCGGTTGAATGATTGATTCAACGATTTACCCATAACACTTACTGCATAGCCCTGAAAGAATCAACAGCTGTGTCCTAATTAAGGAGCTATACATGTTCGAAAGAATCAGCTTAATTAATTTGTTGAATGAACAATTAAATGAATATAAAGTCAGTAATTCACCACCACCTATTAGCGTAACCTGCAGAAAGAGTCAATGAAAACTCTCCACCACTAATTATACCAACTGACAGCATGTTTCAGTAATTAACCCTCAAAGACCGAGACAACCGCCCGCGGCTAAAAATAACTATGTTCTTAAATGTTTAATAAAACCGCTAACAATATATGAATAAAAAGTATTGTAAAGCGGAGCTTTCCCAGCGCTAGGGCTGGACAATAATTCAATATCAATATGTATCGCGATATAATTCTTTTCAATAACGGTGATATGATTTTTAAACACATTTCCGATATTTCGATATACATTACCAGTGTTTCCCATACATTGATTTATTTGTGGCGTTTGACTTCGTTGAATAAACATTAGCACTGCACGTTTCAAAATCAAAACGTGGCGCGGGTGTTTTATATGAATGACTCTCTGAAGAGAACCGACTGTCTTCAGAAAAGTTTCAATGACATTTTCATTTTATCTGATAAAGAAGCGTTCATGAGCGGAGCTGATTTGATTACAGCTGTTACCGGAGAAACCGCCAGCGGATCGATCATTTATATTATGTATATTATGTAAATAATTCTTATATAGTTCATAAAGATCATTTTCACTATTTTTTCTGTTGCACTCTGTATATTTCGCTCTCATTTTCTGTGTAGTTTGTGAATCATTTGCACTGTTTGTATTTTGTTGCAGAAGACAAATTGTGCAATTGTTTTCACTAAATAGCTGCATGGTTTGTGTTTGTTGTTGTTCATACTCAGATTGAAAATATATTTATCTGAAAAAAGTCCCTTTTTTACTGTGTTTTGTTATTATATAACACTGATTCCATTTTCTTTACTCCCTAAATGTTTTTTAGACACATCTATATTGTTAGTAAACTAAATAGACCTGTTTTTGGGAAGTCGTGGCCTAATGGTTAGAGAGTCGGACTCGTAACCCAAAGGTTGCGTGTTCGAGTCTCGTACCGGCAGGGATTGTAGGTGGGGGGAGTGAATGTACAGCGCTCTCTCCCACCTTCAATACCATGACTGAGGTGCCCTTGAGCAAGGCACCGAACCCCCAACTGCTCCCAGGGCGCCGCAGCATAAATGGCTGCCCACTGCTCCGGGTGTGTGTTCACAGTGTGTGTGTGTTCACTGCTGTGTGTGTGCACTTAGGATGGGATAAATGCAGAGCACTAATTCCTAGTATGGGTCACCATACTTGGCCACATGTCACGTCACTTTCACGTTTCACTGAAAAGCGCCTATAACAATATTGTAATAAATTGCTATAACTTGCTTGGGGAATGTTATATGTAGACAAAATTGTATTTGGAAATGTAAAACACACAGATACAACTTTCTAAAGAAAAAAAATCCAAACTTCAGGAGTTTCTGTTTGAGTACACAGTAAGAAAACATCCAATTGTTGCTTGCGTTTTTCTTAAAATTCTGGAAATTCACTCATTCATAGAGAAAACAAAAGGAAAACTGGGACTTTAAATAAGCTAGACTGAAACTTCAAGTTCTCCTGTTTATAATGATATATGACACTTGATGCTGACTGCTAGAATAGGTCTTAAAAACAAAGAAAATTGCAGACGTTTCAGGTGCCCCAAAAATGTTCTAGGTCTTTAAGGGTTAAGCACAAGCATATGAATCTTAGCAACCTCTGTTTCCTTTTTATGTTCAATTGTCTTCACATTTTGCAAGATAATACAGGGGTTCATTAATGCCACAACCACAATATGAATGATGCCGTAGAAATGAATTTCAGCTTAGAGTCAGAGAAGAATTTGTCATCTTATAATTACAGTAATTCCGAAATGACGTGAATGCAGCACTTTCTTAATGACATGACTCTCATATAGGGCCTAAGAAACCCAAAAGAAGAGAACTAATGAACTTTTACAACTGCATAATAGTGGGCGGCTTATCCACCCACTTCTGGTACGATGACACATAATGAGACTGTAAATTCAACAGCATTTGCTGGACATATCTGAGCACATGGAGTTCTTCCATGGTGGAGTATGGGAAACTTTGTTTACTCGAGATATTTAAGGGATGATGTCAGTTTGCTGGGTGTTAACGAGATATTCTCAATGGTTTCTAGTCATGTAGTGTTTGCGACCGCAGACATGGAATGTTCCATGCTGTGTTTCTGTTCCTATAGAAGGAGTTAACTAGTGACTTCAGAGTTAAATAAAGCTTCGGAGCCACAGTAAAAGCTTAGCTGAATATATATACAATATTAATCATAAATAGAGACCTATAAATAGCTTTAAAGGTGACATATCATGAAAATCTGACTTTTCCAGGTTTTAAGTGCTATAATCAGGTCCCCGGTGCATCTACCAATCAAGGAAACGTGAAAAGGAATAACTCAGTAACTTTGTTTTGATAAGCTTTTTCTGCAAGCGTCTGAAAAAATGAGTGCGTCTGATTTCGCACCCCTAGTAACGTTGCAAAGGGATCTCATTATAATATTACCGCCCCTTAATCTGCACGTTTCCACCCATGGCACCGCCATTTTGATTTCGCAAGCGACAACGGTGTACCAGTTCTAATGCCATGGCGAAAGTTTGAGCAAAACATGCTAACTGTTCTGCCTTTGGCTGCACAGACGAGCACAGAACACTATTTAGATTCTCAGCCTCAGAGGAGACAAGAGAGCAGAGGATTTATTTATTTATTTACTGTATATTGCTGCTGCCACACAGATCTAAAATAAACATGCGATTTATTTCCCAGCTGTTTACCTTCACAGTCATAACCGACTGTTTTTGTAACTTATGCGTCTTTTTAACGTAAACTTGTGTGTGAATGAGAACTTAGTTTAGTACTCACATGCTGTGACAGCCGCTTTCTGTCCGTGTACTTCGGATGTGTGCGCTCAGAAAACCGTATATCAGAAGTTTAAACTCATATGGTTTAAATCGCATGATTTCAGTGCGATAAACATGATAATCAGAACCGAAACAGATGTTTTTTAGCAGGTACGAGCTGTAATGGCGCAGCTCTATTCTGGAAAAGGGGGCGGGGAGCAGCAGCTCATTTGCATTTAAAGAGACATGCTCTAAAACAGCGTGTTTCTGCATCCACTCAAAATAAGCATTTTCAAAATTATATAATAAATGATCTGTGGGGTATTTTGAGCTAAAACTTCACAGTTACATTCTGGGGACCCCTGAGACTTATATTACATATTGTAAAAAGGGGCATAATATGTCACCTTTAAGCTTCTGCACAGTGTTTAAATTGAAATCTGTGTTGGTTGTATCTGACCACAAATAAATCATCTCTTTTCATTCAACTGTAAATGAAACAATTACAACAAAAAGAGGATAATCTTAATAGCTCTTCATGCTGCTGAAATGGAGTTTAAATGTTTCTGACGCTCTCCCACTGGCACTGAATGACTAACATTAGACTACCAAATGAAGTGAACGAACCAATCAAGCATATCGTCATTGTCTCTTATCAAATAATGGAAATTAGCCTCACTGACTCATTCCATACCATTTGGCCAAAAGACAAAAGTTCACTCACACACTAACTTCACTTTATGAATTAAATATTATGTTTAATCATCAGTAGCTATAAAGCCACACCTGATAACAGCACAGAGAAACCTCATATCACATGTATTAAATCACATCTCACACACACTGAACTGAGCAGCAGGGGAGGAACTGCCTGCTGCTGGTTTATTTTTAGAGCCAGCACTATGTGGTCAAACAAACAAGGATCAATCTAAGTATGGCAGATGTTAACCAACTTCAGGAAATAACAGCACTGGCTACAAATCAGTCACTATATTAGAAAGCCATTTGACCAAAATTATTAATTATTTATATTATTCATTTTATTTATTGTTATTTTTTATTTTGTAATTGTATTTATTTTATCTATATTATATATATAATAAAAATACTATTTTTGTGATCAAATTTTTATTCAATTTTAAAATATATGAACACTTAAAAAACACTTAAAAATTTAACTATACAAATATATTATAAAACTATATACAATTGTCAAAGCCTTTATATAATAATAATAATAATAATAATAAAATGACAAAATTTAATCATAAAAATAATGATTAATGGCAATAAATAAATAAATAAAATTACAATAAAATAAAATTGACTAAATCTATTAAAAAACAGATGGTTTCAAAAGATTAAACCCTATAAGTTTATCCCAAGCCATAGTGCAGGCTCATGCTTTATAGATCACAGCTAAAAAAAATATATATTTAAAACATATTCAAAATATATATATTTTAAAAATATTTTATAAAATAATATTTATAAATATATATTTCAAAACGAATCCATAAACTTTATATTTTGCCATGCATTACAGACTCCATATCTTTTTTCTCCAGGATAATCCTTGCCAACAGTGAAAGGGCTTGCTTGGATTTACATTTTTTTATGTCAAAGTGAGCATGGCAGAAAGCCTTGTCAATGCTGTGAGTCATGACCAAAGACTTAATTAAGATGTATATCACACAGTCTGACATAAAGACATCTGGTGGCAAACAGTCTGCCATAGCTTTTTATCCAAGATCTCACTGGGGTGAACAATCTGACAAGCAACAGTTGTAAAGAACAACAAAAAAGTGCAACTTTGTACAACAGACTTAAGCCATAGACATGAAAAGTGTTAAAGTACTATCACAATGTTCTGTGGAATAGGGAAGGTTGGGGAGCTGGAGGTTGAGTACAGGAAATTAGGAAGCTAAATGGCGAAATAAAAAGATAATAATCTATTTTTGTTATTTTTTAACCAACAAGAATCTGTATTATTCTGTAGGAAAATTCAGTATTTTGTTACAGACTGCTGCCAGAACATGTTCATCAGACATGGAAGAGCTGCAGTGGCATAACCCCTGATGCAGAACGTAATTCAAACAAGCTTGTTCTTTTCTTCTGCGCAATGCATCCTAAGGCGATAGGCCACCATGTCAAAGGCAGCGTATAAGAAACCAATGTTAAACAACGATATCAATGCAAGAATTAAAGTTGACAGGCACTACTGCCACTTGCACAAGACCCTCAGTTTGAGAGAGTTCAGTCAGTGAGGGCAGTCTTGCATTTTTATTCTGAAACGACGATCACAGAATCACCTTCACATGTGCTTGATACCAAATAAAGCACCTGCTGTAAGGTTCAAAAGTAAATAGCCTGTAATACAAAGGCATACCTGCCTTAAAAGCATCTCACTTCAGAGATGGAGATGAAGTCTCATAGGCCTTTTACAATGAGATGAAGTCTCATAGGCCTTTATGGTTCATCATTAGCATACACACAACACATTTTTCCAATCTACAGTGCAACTCATCCATAGGGAATTGCTGTGCTTGGCAGGAAGATTAATATAAAAGGGAGCCAGACAGGAGCGTTTCAAAGGGAGCATCTTAGGACAGATGGGCTGGTTGCATGAGTTCTGAACAAAAGCCAGAGGGATTGGCAGGAGCACCGCTTTATTGTTCGCTGATTTCTTTTGACATGTGGGCCCTTTAGCGTGTTATGCTATTTTTTGTGTAAACATCTATCTATATACTCAGAGGAGAGACTCAAAAGTCTCTGGAGAGGCAAGTGAGGGGAGAACTCTGACAACTATCCCAAAAAACAACTGTCAAATCTCAAAAATGTACCTTTTTTTAAACTCTACGAGGTGTAACAGTGTGAAATGTAGTGTATAATCTTATATAATTCTCAAATGTACACTACTGTTCAAAAGCTTGAGGTCGGTAAGATTTAAAAAAGTTTTTACAAGTCTCTTTTTAAGTCTCTTATGCTTAGGCTGAATTTATTTGATCAAAAATACGGTAAAATACAGTACACTGCGAAAAAAGGCCACAATGTATTGTATTAAAATGAAGGAATTTTCCATATTTACATTTTACAGCTGTTGTACCCGTATTTCAAATGTTGCACTTCATTGTGTTGTGGTTTAGGGTTAATGGAAATGGCCATAAATTTACTGGATAATATCCTGGCAGAACATTACAAGTACATTTACTTTTTTAATTTTCTTTTTTTTTTTTAAACATTATAATATTGTGCAATAGTATTACAATTTAAAATAAATGCTTTCTATTTTAATATATTTTAAAATGTAATTTATTTTTGTAATGGCAAAGTTTTAGATGGCAATTCTACATTTTCAGCAGCCATTATTCCAGTCTTCAGTGTCACGATGCTTCAGAAATCATTATCATATCAGAAATCATTTGTTCCTTAAGAAACATTTATCATACATCATTATCAATGTTGAAATCAGCTTTGCCGCTTAATATTTTTGTGGAAACCATAATAATTTTTTTCAGGATTCTTTGATAAATAGAATGTTCAAAAGAACAGCATTTATTTAAAATAGTAATATTTTTGCAACAATGTAAAAGTCTTTACTGTCATTTTTGATCAATTTAATGCATCCTTGCTGAATAAAAGTATTAATATAAAAAAAACAACTAACTAAATGACGGACCCCATACTTCTGAACGGTAGTATACATATAGTTTTTTCCTGGAAAATTATATTGCAGTACAACTTGTTATCCAGCAATATTGACTGTGGTAAGATTCACGTTCAACAAAAACACCGCTAATTAACCAATTTCGAAACTGATCTGATATTAATAAAAACAATTACACTGGTTTGTGTTTTGGATGGAGAGGCTGGATATGCTGCAGTGCCATGGAATGTTCAATCATCGGACAACAGATTAATTCTCTTTAGTATTCATTTGATCCAGCTAGCTATTTGAAATGACAGTGATGCATTCCGTAGATCACCTTGGGCTTGGACAACTGAAATATTTCTTGCCACATATCTGAAAACCAAATATTTGTTAAATATAAATTAGTTCTGCCAACAACCCTTGAAACATTTCACTTAACTCTGTGGAATGCTGACAGAAACAACAAAGATCTCACTGCATGTACTGTAGTTTTTATTCTGATAAGACACAAGACCAGATGTTCCTATAAAGACTAGGATAGTCACACAAATCAATGCACAATGCAACTAATGAACTCAGTCATCATGTGGATAACTGTGATGTTGCCAACACAAACTGATGTTCACTGATGTAACTTTGTCTTCCCAGGGGAGGCCCAGAATAAAAACTAGCCCATAAAAGGAGATTCACACATTAGGTGCTTCATCCTTCTTGTATTTTTCAAAATAACCCCTACTTCTTCTTTTAAAGAAGTTTCCTTAAAAAGGTTTCATAAAGTATAGGTCCTCTGATAAACTGATTTCTAAATTAGTCAGATCTTCCTTTAAAGGGGTCATATGATGCTGCTAAAAAGAACATTATTTGGTGTATTTGGTGTAATGAAATGTGTTTATGCAGTTTAAGGTGCAAAAAACACATTATTTTCCACATACTGTACATTATTGTTTCTCCTCTATGCCCCGCCTTTCTGAAACACGTAAATTTTTACAAAGCTCATCGGTCTGAAAAAGCGAGGTGTGCTCTGATTGGCCAGCTATCCAGTGCGTTGTGATTGGCCAAATTCCTCAAGCGTGTGACGGAAATGTTACGTCCCTTACCATATTGTGATGCCTGCGGCAACCACATGTGACGACCCCGGGCTGGACTCCGCTTCATCCACGGTGAAAGCCGATCCGGCGATCCACAGCGCGAAGTTGAAGTATTTCCTCAGCGACCAGCACGGATCAGCTCCAGGCATGACGAAGCGATATCGTCCTCTTTTGGAAGGTCAAACAAAGTAGTTTGTTTCGCTTTCACAACAAAGCACACAGCGCCTTCACGACATGGCGGTGGCGGCAACAATACTACAGCGAGAATAAAAGTTACGCCTTCTTTCTTTGCGTGAACATTTGGGCGGTGTTATGCAAATCTTCCCAGATAGTGACGTGGGTATGTGGGGGCATGTTAGAACGAGCCGTTTTAGGTAGGTGTGGCTGACTCTTAACTTTTATAAAGAATATATCTTTGGATTTGAGACTTTACTCTTTGCAACTTTACAGATCTTCTTTATGCACCAAGAGCTTGTAACACTTCAAAGAGAAAGGAAAAATTGAAATTGCATCATATGACCCCTTTAAAATGACATTTCATTCAGTTTCATCACATTTTGAGATCAGTCGTGATTCAGTGGAGAATCAATCAATCAATCAATCGTCTCGACATTTTCTTGGCAGATGTCGTTTAAAACAATGCAAACATTTTTGACAGATCTTGTGCAACCATAGAATTAGTATTTTGTTATGAATTGTAACGATGGCTAACCTCCTTGGAGAAATAAGAAACCAAAATCAGCACATTTGTCACCTCCTATGAATGCCTATAGAGTAGGAGGATAGTGAGTCACTTATGAGATGCTTCAACCTTCTACAATTAACTAACACCGCTCTTTAATTCCCTTATTATTCACACTCTTAACTTAAAATGTAAAAGCATAATTCCTGAGCTTATCTGACCATTGTCCACCCTATCTGACCTGAAGAGTTCAGGCAAAAATAAAAATGTTCTCATCCTCATGTTGTTCCAAATATGTATGAGTTTATTTCTTCTGTGGAACACAAAAGATGACATTTTGATGAATAATTTTAATCTATAATCTTCCTTTCCATGGAAGTGTTATCCACTGTGACCAGATCATTGCGGGAACTGAATCAGTCCGATACATGAATGATTCAGCTCACAAAGAATGAATGATTGATTCATAAGTATTAAAAAAAACTGTTTACAAAACAGGCATTTTCTCATAACCTCATGAACCTATAAAGTAAAAGACAGCAAAATTTTCATTTTTATTTAATTTCCATGCTATTTGCCTAAAAAAGCCTTTAATAAAAAAAACCTTTTCACATAAAATATCAATAACAGCACTTTGCTGTGCTCACAGTATGAGTTTGGGTTTGCTGTCAGTGCCAATATAGTTTCTAACAAATCCATCCTTCAATAAATTTCAGTTTGGAAATCCTGAATTACATTTTGACAGATTCAAAATCCACACAGAAACAAAGTTTTGAGTTCTGAAATCTGAAGTATGTTTTCATAGTGCATCAAACTCTTTTATCTCAAAAGATAATAGAGAATTTCTTAAGAATTCATCATTATAACTCCTTTAAAGTCAAGCACAGCTTGGTAATGTGCGCCTGAGCTGATGTGGAGAGGAAAAGTTCAACATTTTATGACACACTCCATCCAATACTTTGTTTTCCAGATGGTCACTCTCTTTTTGACAGGCTCATTAAAGAATGCGGTCTGGTGCATGCAAAGCTACTTTGAGTGGATTTTCAGTTTCTGTTTGATTCGACTATGTCACTATCCTTTCCAGACTGCCAGCATCAACCCCATCGTTCCATTCACATAAAGGCTTACCCAGGCAGTTCAGCATTTAGCTATTGGCTGCCCTACTTTCGGGCCTCGGCTATGAGAGTGAATGGACTAAATTGGATGGAAATGTTTTTACTCGTTTGTGCAGGCGGGGAACTCTGACCATGTACCACAAGGCTTTTGGTTGGTCAGGCAGATACACAGGAAGATTGCTTTTTTCTTGTGTGATGCAGATGCTTACAACCTACTTCCTAAGGGAAATGCGCAAGACACAGTTGGGAGTATACTTTCTGAAGACAAATATAAAATGGCAGGCGTTTTTTTCTGGATATATTAGAGTAAACCTATTTATAGCTTTAGATGGCAATGATAGAGTTAGTAACTTTAGACTGTACCTTTCTGAAAAACTGCAGCTATAACCACATCAGGGCTGTATTTTTATGTGGAGATGAGGGCTAATCTCAGAAGAGCAGTGAGTTAGCTTAGTCAACATAATCCACAGCACTTCATCTTGCCATGGTACACCTAAGGGTATGTGTAAACCTTAATGAATTGCAATCCAGGTACAGTCTAAAAGCCAAAATCACAGCAAGCGGGTCTGATTTTACAAGTTTGTGCATCTCTGATGCCGGATATTAACTAATGCAGCACTATGTAGCATGCTGGCTAACATCCCTGGGCATGCAGTCATTTTATTTTGTTTGCACTCTTGTAAGGTTCTTCCTCAAAGGCGGCGTTGTAAACATAATTCAGAGAGTAACGCACCTAAAGCTGAGCCTATAAAGATTACATAACTGAAGAAATTAAAACCATTAGTCATACTTTCAAACAACTAGTTAACAGTAAATCAGCATTAGCATCAGCCTTCAGGCATGATGCCCATGTGCATGTGATTAATGGTCACAACATGATTTAGAGCCATCTGCTTGTGTGGAGCACTTCCTCTAATTAGATCAAGTCACCTGAAACCAATACAATTTTGCCAACTTCTCTTAAATATTTGTAACAGCTAAGAGGGACTTCCTTAAAGATTTCCTGAAACACAGAACTGTAAGAGGAAAGTCCTAAAAGGGGGAACCTCTGCAGAAAACAAAAAGAGAGCAGCAGGGGCGGACTGGGGCTAAAAAGTGGCCCTAGACTTTTTGGCACAGTGCGGCCCACTACACCATAAACCCACCAGCTCATTAGAGCTATTTTTAACACCACTTACTAACATACAAATATAACACAATACAGAAATATATATTTTTAATTATTATCATTAACATTAATGAATGACCGTCATACTTCTTTACATTATAATTTGTCTTTCCTGGTGTAGCCTATATGGCAATTTGTAAATAATATTTTTACACATCTCTTAGAGGGACAGTTTAATATCACTAAAGTTAAATGCCTACCATAATATCAGTCCATATAACAATGCTCTGCTCTAGAAGACTTGGAATGTAGTGCAGAATGTGGACTGTTTTTATTGTACCTTTCAATTGCTAGACAAGAGTTTTTTTTAATGAAGAATTTTATGATGATGAAAAATACAGTAAACTGTAATATGTGAAATATATAGAGTTACAAATTAAGAATAGCTGTTTTCTATGCAAATATATAGTAAACAATAATTTATTTCTGTGATCAAAATGGAATTTTCAGCATAATTACTCTGGTCTTCAGTGTCACATGATCCTTCAGAAATCATTATAATATGCTTATTTGCTCGAAAAACATTTCTGATTACTATCACTGTTGAAAACAGTTGTGCTGCTTCATATTTTTGTGGAAAATGTGATACATCACCATTCAGTCTAAGATTTAAAATAATAATAATAATAATAATAATACTTTTATTCAACAAGGTTGCATTAAATTGATTTAAGTGACAGTAAAGATATACTTATTACAAATTATTTATATATAAAAAATGTTGTTCTATGACTTTGTACTCAACAAATAATCCTGAAACAAGTTGTTAAATGGTTATTTGGGCTGGCCAATATACTGAAATTTTAAAATATAAAATTTAAAAACATCACAATATGCTAAAGTTTCAGAAGCCATTAGTGTCCATAGTGTCTCAAGATCCTTCAGAAATCATTGCAATATGCAGTCATAATCAGTATTGATCAATTTTAAGCATCCCTGCTTAAATCTGCATAAATGTCAACAATTCTGTGTTTTTCTGTCAATATGGGGTGCTGTGTGTACATTAATGAGGAAAAAAAATTAACTTAAATGATTTTAGCAAATGGCTGCAATATAACAAAGAGTGAAAAATTTAAGGGGGTCTGAATACTTTCCGTACCCACTGTATATAAATCTTACTGACCCTAAACTTTTGAATGATAATGTAGAGATCGAATTTTCATATTCAACCTGATCGACCAGTTCTACCCATTGTCATTTGGGAAAGCTCACAAAAAGTACTTCCTATCAGTCATGCTCAAACATTCCACAATAAAACGATGCTGTTATCCAAATGTCTCTGAAATCTCAAATACTGTGCTGCAGTATTTTAGTCATAATTTAATTCTTTGTTTGCATAAATCACAACCTCTGTCATCCATCATCTTAATCACAGACACCAGGCCAGCCAGGATTCCACGGCTGAGGAATAAAATATGAATATTCTAATAACTCAGTCACAAAACCTTCCCCATGGCTAAGATTCACACACACAAATGGATAAACACAAAGTGCAAGAACAGAATGACCAATATGCACTAATATACACATAGATCTTACATAGCTCAGGCAACCTCAATCTCAACAGACTAAAGTATTGGAAAGATACAGCAGTACAACTAAATGGCCAACATTGAAACAATGGGCTTCAATAAAACATATAACGCCATATTTAATTTTTGTCAGGGATTAAAACAAGGCTATAAGGGATAGAAGTACAGTGTGATTGTACAGTTCTTTAACTACACACCGATTATTCAGCTGATTAAATGTCTTTCTGAAAAGAAAAAAAAACTTTCAGTAGACAAAAACTCTATAAAAGATGCCATTATAAAGACTGTAAGTCTATCCCTCATAGCCTCATTTTCATCCACATAAAATTCATCATGGTGGCAAACCTAACTAAGGCCAATATGACCCAAATGTGTAGTAGATCTAATAAAAGCAATGGTTCAAAAAAGAATATTTTGACCAAATTCCCAATACCTGAAAATTGAATAGCCCGTAAATTTGATTCAATACTATTAGACTTAAAATGATGAGTTGCAAATGTTCCAAACTTCAGATAAAGGCAACTGCTAAATTAATAAATCTTAAAAATAAAATTAAACGGTTGGTGGCGCTAGAGGGCTTTACTAAGCCCAAATTTTGTCAGAGGGATTTCAGCTTGATAAATTCCATAAATGTCTCCACCTATACCTAGTGCCATTTGAGTAAGCAACAAAGTAGTACTGTAATAAGTAGCCACATTAATGGAAAACAGAATCAAGTACAGCACAGGCCAACTTAAACACTGTTTATGTTTTTGGAAAAAAAAGTAGGCTCTTTCTAAACTTAATTTTCTGCTGTATAACTTGTGGCAATTTGCGCCATTAATTGAACGCATCTGTGTCCATCCTCTCCAGTAAGTGACCCATGATGATCCATGGGACTCCTTATCATGTTAGCAGCAGCCCCTCTCTTTACATTAAGTAAGTCTTATTCTGAAAGTAGCATGTGTTTGTAATAAAAATGTCATGAAACCAGAAAAAAAACATGCACACACAAACCTTGAAATAATATAAACCATATGCCAACTGCACAGGATGAAGCTGTAGCAATCTGTCACACAGGATGACAGTCTGTTGCTTTTCCAAATCTAAAGTAAAAGAACCCTGTACACCTTAATGAACTATGGTTTCTGTTGTTTTGATTCGGTATGCACATTAAAAATGTGATCTTGCACATGTGTTTCCCACGCACAAATCTTTCACATACATGCACACAGACGAAAGACACACCACGGTAGTTTGACATAAAAAGGTGTTTTTTGTGTGTGTGTGAATCCTTTCACTTAAAAAGGCCCTGAATTTCATCAGGCTTTTGTGTGCTGGCTGTCAGTACCTCTTCACCTGAGCACCACTAAATTCACTGTTTGCAGTTTTTTTTTCTCTCTGTCTCTTTCATTCTTTATGTCTTTTTCTTTTATAGGATCACCAATCTATTCATTAACAGAGAAGAGATCTCCACAGGATGTGTGCAGCAATTTCATCTTCTTGATAAGTAGAGAACAGCCAGTGACACAGCAAACAGGTACAAGTCTGCCGCAATAGTGCCTGTCTGAACGTGTTGTCTTGTTGTGGGTGTTGAATGTCACAGAGTAGTCAAAATTCAACTCTTTATTAAAAAGCGAGAGCACATCTTTTGGGTAAAATACAGACAGTTTTAAAGTATTACATTAGGTACACTCAAAAATAAAGGTTCTTTATTGGCATGAGTGGTTTCATGAATAACCTTTAACATCCAAGGAAACTTTCCAGTGCACAAGAGGATCTTTATATTGGAAAAAGTTCTTCAGATTATTAAAATATTCTTCACACAAAGAAAAAAAAATTCTTTGAAGAACTGCTCAAATAAAGGTTCTTTGGGGAACCCAAAATGGTGCTTCTATTGCATCGCTGCAAAACCTCAATTTTTAACCTTTTTTTGTAAGAATGTATATGGGATTTAAAAATTTGTAAAATCTATTGCTAAATTTATGTTAAAAAAACAGTGACAATGTTTCAGGTATTACAGGATTGAGGCCTGTATATTTTACAACTCATAATAAAGTTATATAATGCTAATAGACCAATCTACTTCAAAATCTGCTTTTTGGGAATATCCTTTTACTGTTTTTCACCATAAATTACATGGTAATCGAGGCATTCCCCATAGCGACCCCTAGAGGACGCAGTGTCTCGTTCCCCTCAGGGAACCATGGTTACATAAGTAACCCGAGACGTTTTTACTTGCAAAAAACACAGATTTGACAGTATTATACAGTAAAATTTTAATAATATAAAATTACATATAATGTGTTACCATTTTTTAATGTATATGGTAAGCTAATGCAATTGATAAGGTAAGGTAATTGCACTTAAAATGGACATCTATGTGGCAAGGCATTGCACCACTAAAAAGACACTTTCAGATAACTGTTCAATTGAAATAACACATTTTTATTTTAAAGAATTAATTTTAAGAATTATTTTTTTGTTTTTTGTTTTTTAACCCTCCGACCCAATGCCTTGCCCCATAGACTACTATTGTAAGTGAATTGCAAACAAGGTTTTTGTTTGTTTTCACCAACCAAGGGGCAAGTCAATGACTTGTCTGTGATAACACAGATGCAATCAATAGAGCTTAACCTGAATGGTACCCAGAAGATTTCTTTAATATATGATAAGAATTATACCAAATGGAATACAGCAGAAGCTTGTGGGAACTATTGAACAAAGCGACAAACTGAAACCCTTAGTGATATCGATTGCTATTGAAGGAGGCTGTCTGACCTTTGTCTGACCTTGGGCTTGTGAAAATGTGTTCATTACTTTGCGCCACAAACTGATCTTTGTCATTACTGTCTGCTGCTAAGAGTCTGCTGATAGCGTTCACTACAACTGCATCTCTAGTGTATTTTTCCATTTGGAATGTTGTAATGGTAAATTGTGAACTTCAATCTGAGCATTACACTGATAAAAATCTGGTCTTTCCTCCTTTGTTTGCCATGGATCTTTGTAGTGAGGATTGCTAGTAATCTCTGTCTAGTCTGTGGGAAATATGGAAGATGTGTTTACTGTTATATGCCTATAGACTTTGCCAGAACAATATCTGCAATAAGTTATTTAATATTTATTATTACGTGACCTTCAACTTTGACATTTCTTTTCTTGGTTTTATTGTCACAAAAGTGAATGGCTTCCAGCGTTTAGTTACTCCCGAGTGACTTTAAGTGGCAGATTAATGATTAAGTAAAACTATTTTCTTTTTCAATGATTTCAAACTTTTAATGAGAGTATTATTTTTTTTACGATCTCAGGCACGGTTAGCTATACGACCTTGACATTTTTGCCTTATAAAATATCAGAAATTGAATACATCTTTATCAAAATGTATATTGGAGTCATTTAAGTCAACATGCATTTTATTTTTTTTTATTTTTTTTAAATAATACATTATATCACTTAAATATATAAATTAATAGATCAAGTTATGGTCTGTATAACTGGCATTTAAATTAAATAATACATTATTTAATTGAAATATATAATCAAATGTCACATCATTGACCCATAAACTCCTACATATTGTCAGTATGCTGTCTATGAGTGTGCGTGTGTGTGTTTTGGTGTGAATGTGGGTGCCCTTACTCCTGCCACGCATCCATATGTGTGTCTGTTTATTTACAAGAGCTGGAATGTGTGCGCGTGCATATGTGTGTGGGTGAATCCGCACATACTCGTGCTCGAGTGAGAAACGCAGTGTGTAATGCTCAGCTCATTATGTTTCATAGTTCAGTAAATTTTGATGAATAAAGGAGTGTTCCCTCTCTCAGGACCTGCCACATCAGTCACGCTGAGAGCCATCTGTGCGATTGGGCTTCGTTCTCATGCATACTACATCTCATGCCTACAGGAGATCAGCGTCTGTACTTTTAAGGCTCTAATGTATCTATTGTCATTTACATATACAAAATGTCAAACTTATATGAAAAACTTATATTTTTAAATTGGCTTAAACATGATCCTAATGTAGTGACGTTATCTATATAACAGAAAGAAAATGGAATTAAATAATATATTATATATTTCAATAATAATTATTATTATTTGTATTCGCTGTCTATTTATAATTTTAATTTGGCTACAATATGATCATAATGTAATGACAACATCTATATAACAAAAAGAAGATAATCAAAAGGCATCATTAAATAATATTGATTAAAAGTAGGGTTTATTATTATTAATAATATTAATAAATATTATTATTATTGTTGTTGTTAAAATAATATCGGTCTCCACTCTCTACTTATAATATTAATTTGGCTAAAATCATAATGTACAGACATTATTTATATAATGAAAAGAAAATAATAAAATGGCATCATCAAATAATACATAAAACATTTAGGGTTAATTATTATTACTATTATTATTAAATTATTAAAATAAAACAATTTTTTTTTGTCATTACTACCTACCTATAATTTGTATCATATAATGATGATGTAGTGACCATTATCTATATAACTAAAATATCTATTTTGTCATATAAACTGATACTGTGACATAAAATTAGTCATTCAGTAAGATATTGGTCATACCAACCCAACCCTATGACCTCTTTAAAATACAGCATTGTGCAATATTGAAATGTACAGGTTTGCACAAGTCAATCACATTCAACTTCCTCTTGCTTTGAGTAAAATTGTTCCTTATAGACTCAGGTTAGGCAGGTATCTCTCCCCAGGAGGTGTCTCTGTATTGTTACCTTTGCTTTTTATCTGTATTGTCTTTCCTGCTGGATTGCTGCACTGCAGAATGCAAATTTCGCAGTGATGTTATCATCTACATTTTCAGCAAAGTCTGTGGGCAGAGAATCTGGACGGCCAAGAGCTTTCAGAAGAACCTGAAAAAAATAAACACAACACTGCCTGCATTCTTCTAAGACGAGAGCTAATTTGTCTGAGTGATCGATTCAAAGCCAAGGCTCAATGGATTTCGAGTGTGACAAACTGAATTGAGTAATTAAGATCAGAACGATTGATAGCTTTTAGAATTCTGACAACAATTGTGTTGCTCTACCATTTCTCAGTGATTCCTGATTGATAAAACAGGCATGGATTTAAAGAATTAAAATTTAAACAATAATCTGCGAAAACAAGATACCACAGTTACCTCATCCTCCAACATTACCCTTAATTGTTGTAATGCCTCCAGCAAACCCACTGCAGAAGAAATCCCTGACACCCAAAGCTCCAGACAGTAAAGAACCTGCTGTGTACTGGAGCAGCCTGGTACAACTAGAGCTGTGTCATGCTTGGACTCCCTAACACTGCCTCCCTTAACACACACACACACAAACATACACTAAAACACTGCTCAGTGCCTGGCACTGAACACACACACAGGCACACAACAGATCTGGTAGCTCAGTGCAGGCCACCTCTGCAGCTGAACCTACTGCCTCCACATCTACACCACTGAAGAAAGCTTGCCGATTGCATTATGGAACGCATTTAATGCAGTTATACATATTTGAGGAAATTAAGAGGTTGTGTAACAGTTGCAAGTCTAAAATTTACACTTACTCTAACGCTAACACAATTTATAGCGGAGGAAGGCTTTCTGTTTCTCAAAATGAACTTGTCATATAAACTGATACTGTGACATAAAATTAGTCATTCAGTAAGATATTGGTCATACCAACCCAACCCTATGACCTCTTTAAAATACAGCATTGTGCAATATTGAAATGTACAGGTTTGCACAAGTCAATCACATTCAACTTCCTCTTGCTTTGAGTAAAATTGTTCCTTATAGACTCAGGTTAGGCAGGTATCTCTCCCCAGGAGGTGTCTCTGTATTGTTACCTTTGCTTTTTATCTGTATTGTCTTTCCTGCTGGATTGCTGCACTGCAGAATGCAAATTTCGCAGTGATGTTATCATCTACATTTTCAGCAAAGTCTGTGGGCAGAGAATCTGGACGGCCAAGAGCTTTCAGAAGAACCTGAAAAAAATAAACACAACACTGCCTGCATTCTTCTAAGACGAGAGCTAATTTGTCTGAGTGATCGATTCAAAGCCAAGGCTCAATGGATTTCGAGTGTGACAAACTGAATTGAGTAATTAAGATCAGAACGATTGATAGCTTTTAGAATTCTGACAACAATTGTGTTGCTCTACCATTTCTCAGTGATTCCTGATTGATAAAACAGGCATGGATTTAAAGAATTAAAATTTAAACAATAATCTGCGAAAACAAGATACCACAGTTACCTCATCCTCCAACATTACCCTTAATTGTTGTAATGCCTCCAGCAAACCCACTGCAGAAGAAATCCCTGACACCCAAAGCTCCAGACAGTAAAGAACCTGCTGTGTACTGGAGCAGCCTGGTACAACTAGAGCTGTGTCATGCTTGGACTCCCTAACACTGCCTCCCTTAACACACACACACACAAACATACACTAAAACACTGCTCAGTGCCTGGCACTGAACACACACACAGGCACACAACAGATCTGGTAGCTCAGTGCAGGCCACCTCTGCAGCTGAACCTACTGCCTCCACATCTACACCACTGAAGAAAGCTTGCCGATTGCATTATGGAACGCATTTAATGCAGTTATACATATTTGAGGAAATTAAGAGGTTGTGTAACAGTTGCAAGTCTAAAATTTACACTTACTCTAACGCTAACACAATTTATAGCGGAGGAAGGCTTTCTGTTTCTCAAAATGAACCCCTAGTGCAATTAAAACAGCTCTCCAGAGAAGAACAAAGGGTGGGCTATTATCTGGCAGCCCATCTTGATACCACCCTTGAGGAAGAAATGTACCTTACTATGGAGGAGATGTAATCTCCATGTAATTGCTTTGTTGAAATGCTCACCTCTTAATTTATGCAAAATGAGGCATTCTGACAGAGGTGAGAAAACTGAAGCCTGTCCATTATACACTAAAACTAATCTGAGATTCCTTCGTTTCATGTCTATTATATCTACACTGTATAGGCTATGCAGTAACATATGTAATACACACACACACACACACACACACATATATATATATATATATATATATATATATATATATATATATATGTATATGTATATATATATATATATATATATGTATTTATGTATGTTTAATATACACACAGTATACTTACATTAAGAGATATATAAAGCATATCCTAAGTGCGCGATTGTTTATATCATTGCAAAATGTTAACTATATTATCGCTCAGCTCTTTATATAAAATTGGATATATGAGTGGATATATAACTTTATCACTGTAAAAAAAAAATGTTGTTTCAACTTAAAAAAGTAAGTGTTCGTG
The DNA here is from genome assembly GCF_001515645.1 of Sinocyclocheilus grahami. NCBI lineage: Eukaryota > Metazoa > Chordata > Actinopteri > Cypriniformes > Cyprinidae > Sinocyclocheilus > Sinocyclocheilus grahami. The sequence goes on along the minus strand of NW_015505234.1, from coordinate 4,427,653 downwards.
CTGCCTTAAAATTGTACGTTTAGCTACCTTGAAATGTTAAGTTCTATGAAGTGACAACTATTATTTGAGTTCACTAAACTTAACATTTTAGGGCAACACTAATTTTTTTTGTTTCAACAAGCTAAAAAAAATTACTCAGGGTAATATTATAAACATTCACGTCAAGATTTTCTGAATTTCTGCTCTGAAAAGTGTAAAAAGCGCTAAAGAAATTTGACTTGATATGTGGAGGGTATGTATGTCTTATATAGTATTTATGGTATATTTATATAAAAACAATAAACACAAAATATACTACATGTTTAGTGAATATATCTTTGCAAGTGGCACCAGTCCATACGTAATACTAAAATGGACACCAGTTGACTATTGTAGAAAAGTCCCTCTGCCAGGCAGCTGTATTAAATGAATGACATCATCACTCTCTTTGGTGCTGCAATACTGTCAAGTCCACATTGTTGCACAAGCATTATTGGAAGTTATACATTGAATAGTCCCTTTGCTTCAGGGTCTTTCATTTGGATGATGTCATCCTGCACAAACTACAGCCTGGAAACATTCTGGATGACACATTCATAAGTACCATAACTGTACAAATGATACATTAAAAAGAACAAGATGGTACTGTGAGCTAATTACCCATGGAAAGTGCAGCTGAGCTCAGTATTAAAAATGAACCGCTCTCTAACACACAGTTACATTATACACAGTGCACAGCACACACAGCCAAATACACATCTCAATATGTCCATGCACACATAAATCAAAGCACATCCCTGATAGATTAAGTTATCTCACATCTCTGAAGTGTTTGGGGAAAACATCATAATTACTGTGTTTACATGCACATTATTTTGTGATTATGTTTATATTCTAGCATCCATAAAAGACATGTAAGCATGATTTTGCCATTTATTATGCTCCATTTCTGTAATTCCGAACAGTAACTCAATCATGTCCTTAACAACAAAACACAAGAGTATATTGGAATATCAGCATATTTAAATTTTTGTGCATGTAAATGCAGCCAATGGCCATTTTTAACAGCACGTCATCTTCAATAGACTGACATTTCACAACTATCTTTAACCTGATAATGGCAATCAGGTTAATGCATTTACTTGATGCTATACATAACCAGAATATATGACCGAATTCTGATTAATGCTGTAAACGCTGTCATTGTAATAATATATACACAGATGATGTCAGTTTCTGGGCAATGGGCCTAAAAGTTAATGTCACTATATAAACAATAGCTGGTTGCGTTTTTCCCTCAGTTCAAGCACCATATTACCATAATCAAAATCTGACCCGAACGTGACGCATTAAAACATAAACAAGCTTTAAGTGTTTCCCCTTAAAAAGGAAAACAATCAATTAATTGTTGAACTGCTTTTCAAGTGCTGAACTTACCATTGGCATTTTTCCCACATGTGAGGTGCTGATAGGGCAATAGGAGGCCGTACAACTCCGAATCATTGCTCAGAGCCTGCTCAAAGGATTCCAGTGTAAATTTGGGGATCCCGTTATCCTTCTCCACCACCGAGCTATTCAACACCCGGGTGAAGACCTCTCGGAAGAGGCTCTCCATACAGGCGGTCAGGTATATGGCCGCATGCTCGTGGATCCGCACCGCGACCCTGCTGTCCACCATCCACCTGAAGAACTTCCCCACGGAGAAGACCAAGCCGCATCTCTCCGATTTCCCCCGGCTGAATTTATCCTCGGTGCTCATGTTGAACATGGACAGCGCGCTGAGAGCCGCGGCGATGCAGTTGACCGAAATGGTCCACGATAGAATCATCTTGATGGCACTTTGGACTTCGTATTTGGTGCATTTGCCGTAGCGCAAACTCAGCCGTTGCGCTTCCCTGGCGATCCTCACCAGCGCGCGGCTCACGAGTGTGGAGAGGCGCGCCAGCAGATCCGCGGAAACGGTACCGAACCTCAATTCTTCCTCCTTGTTGAGCGCGTTCTCCACCTCCCCGAGGCTCCATGGCACATCCTCTAGCTCGGGAAGTTTCGCACAGTGTCCGGAACACTCCAGGGTCTCGCCGTCTTCAGCCAGGACGGTGTTGACGGTGTCTCGGCTGTTGTGTCGACTGCGCATGGAGTCGGTCAGATGCCAGCAGTGCCCTCCATGCGCATAGGAGATGTGCGCCTCGGAGCAGCACAGCGACAAGCTGGATGACCTGAAGGAGTCCGCGGCTCCACCGTAACCCGAATCCAGCGTCAAATCCTCCAGGGTCCTCGCCACGGATTTACCCCTTTTTGCCATAACTGCACTTCATATTGTCCACAAGGCTAAAAGCAAGGGGAAACGTTCCTTTGCAAACAAACGCCACTGTTTGGCTGCTTTATTCTGTCCACAATGTTATTGAAAAGGTACAGGCGAGTTCCCAAATTGTTGCGTTCACTGTTGAAAATGCGCCCCCAACTTTGAAGGAGCAGTGGTGGTGTTATGGCACACACTAGTGGGTTTGAAGGCTGCGAAGCATCAGTTGGAGGAGGAGCCACATACAGTACTGCATCCAATACGCTGACGGGGCCATTGCTGCGTACGGTTGGTTTTGAATTCGCACGCTGCTGCATTATAGTTCTGTGTACTTCTGTTCATCTGGAGATCCCCTCTAAAAAAGTTATGAAGAGATGTTAGACCGTGTAAAAATTAAACTCCCATTTTGACACCAACTTAGGCTATATAAAGTATTAACCAAAGTATTTCTTAGTGTTATGATATAAAGGTCATTGAACATTATTTATTTATTTAGATATAGATTTACATAAAGTACTAAATAAAGAAATTTGGTATTCTGAAGAATTTAGATAGATAGATAGATAGATAGATAGATAGATAGATAGATAGATAGATAGATAGATAGATAGATAGATAGATAGATAGATAGATAGATAGATAGATAGATAGATAATGCTTTTTATAATTTTGCTTTAAAATGAAAAGTTGCAATTAAGTAAATTTACTACTGAACTGCTCATTAACCCCACTGTTCCCAGATTTTTTTACTCTGATAAGATTGCATTCCATTTACTAAGAACTCCATCAGCAAATAAACTGTAATTGGTCTCTGGAGTGAAAGCAGAGCTTTAGATCTAGTGGTCTTAAGTGGCCAAAACAAACAGATAGGCTTTATACAACTAGTAGTCAGCATGCATGAAACTACTCCGATCCAGTAGACCAAGCAGGGCAGCATGTTTGAGGACAAAAAGCAAGGGATCAAATTAACACCTGTCCTCTTCCCCATTCTCCCTTTCATATGGGGCTCAGAGTAACCAGATTCCTGTTCATTAATAATGAAGAGTATGCATAATATATCAGTCATCTTGAATGGAGGCTTCTTGTTAACTTCACTCCAACATACAAAGGTCATATGTTTTCAATGTAAAACTAAGAATAAAAGTGAGACATCAAGCACTTCTTATTTTCCTAGTAGCTTTGACCAATGCAGTAAGAAAATTGCACAAAATTGCACAAAGTAAAAATAGCCTACTAAATAATAGACATAACTCAAAATTACATTACAAAAAGACATTTATGTTTAAAGACTTAAGAGATTGCAATAGCATCAGTGACTGTAACATAAGAAAGCAAAAAAAAAAGATGCTTTTAGAGCTGAAATACACTTTATCATTTAAATGTTTTCAAACCTGCTTTAATAAGAGGGGGCCATATTTTACTCAACACTGACCTCTTTGGATAACAAAAAATTAAGACTTATAAGGGACTTACTTAACAGTTTGAAAGTGTAACTTGTTTTTTCTTAATGAAACGCACTGAACCTCATAGTTTCATTACAATTAATTTTTTATTCTGATAATTAATTTGTATCTCATACTTATTCTATTAAAAAGTATCAGATCAAGAAACTACAGGTGCATCTCAATAAATTAGAATGTCGTGGAAAAGTTCATTTATTTCAGTAATTCAACTCAAATTGTGAAACTCATGTATTAAATAAATTAAATGCACACAGACTGAAGTAGTTTAAGTCTTTGGTTCTTTTAATTGTGATGATTTTGGCTCACATTTAACAAAAACCCACCAATTCACTATCTCAACAAATTAGAATACTTCATAAGACCAATAAAAAAACATTTTTAGTGAATTGTTGGCCTTCTGGAAAGTATGTTCATTTACTGTACATGTACTCAATACTTGGTAGGGGCTCCTTTTGCTTTAATTACTGCCTCAATTCGGCGTGGCATGGAGGTGATCAGTTTGTGGCACTGCTGAGGTGGTATGAAAGCCCAACAGTGGCCTTCAGCTCATCTGTATTTTTTTGTCTCTTGTTTCTCATTTTCCTCTTGACAAAAGATTCTCTATGGGGTTCAGGTCTGGTGAGATTGCTGGCCAGTCAAGCACACCAACACCATGGTAATTTAACCAACTTTTGGTGCTTTTGGCAGTGTGGGCAGGTGCCAAATCCTGCTGGAAAATGAAATCAGCATCTTCAAAAAGCTGGTCAGCAGAAAGCAGCATGAAGTGCTCCAAAATTTCTTGGTAAACAGGTGCAGTGACGTTGGTTTTCAAAAAACACAATGGACCAACACCAGCAGATGACATTGCACCCCAAATCATCACAGACTGTGGAAACTTAACACTGGACTTCAAGCAACTTGGGCTATGAGCTTCTCCACCCTTCCTCCAGACTCTAGGACCTTGATTTCCAAATGAAATACAAAACTTGCTCTCATCTGAAAAGAGGACTTTGGACCACTGGGCAACAGTCCAGTTCTTCTTCTCCTTAGCCCAGGTAAGACGCCTCTGACGTTGTCTGTGGTTCAGGAGTGGCTTAACAAGAGGAATACGACAACTGTAGCCAAATTCCTTGACACGTCTGTGTGTGGTGGCTCTTGATGCCTTGACCCCAGCCTCAGTCCATTCCTTGTGAAGTTCACTCAAATTCTTGAATCGATTTTGCTTGACAATCCTCATAAGGCTGCGGTTCTCTCGGTTGGTTGTGCATCTTTTTCTTCCACACTTTTTCCTTCCACTCAACTTTCTGTTAACATGCTTGGATACAGCACTCTGTGAACAGCCAGCTTCTTTGGCAATGAATGTTTGTGGCTTACCCTCCTTGTGAAGGGTGTCAATGATTGTCTTCTGGACAACTGTCAGATCAGCAGTCTTCCCCATGATTGTGTAGCCTAGTGAACCAAACTGAGAGACCATTTTGAAGGCTCAGGAAACCTTTGCAGGTGTTTTGAGTTGATAAATGAATTACAAAACTTGCTCTCATCTGAAAAGAGGATTTTGGACCACTGGGCAACAGTCCAGTTCTTCTTCTCCAGGTAAGACGCCTCTGACGTTGTTTGTGGTTCAGGAGTGGCTTAACAAGAGGAATATGACAACTGTAGCCAAATTCCTTGACACGTTTGTGTGTGGTGGCTCTTGATGCCTTGACCCCGGCCTCAGTCCATTCCTTGTGAAGTTCACTCAAATTCTTGAATCGATTTTGCTTGACAATCCTCATAAGGATGCGGTTCTCTCGGTTGGTTGTGCATCTTTTTCTTCCACACATTTTCTTCCACTCAACTTTCTGTTAACATGCTTGGATACAGCACTCTGTGAACAGCCAGCTTCTTTGGCAATGAATGTTTGTGGCTTACCCTCCTTGTGAAGGGTGTCAATGATTATCTTCTGGACAACTGTCAGATCAGCAGTCTTCCCCATGATTGTGTAGCCTAGTGAACCAAACTGAGAGACCATTTTGAAGGCTCAGGAAACCTTTGCAGGTGTTTTGAGTTGATTAGCTGATTGGCATGTCACCATATTCTAATTTGTTGAGATTTAGTTTTTGTTAAATGTGAGCCAAAATCATCACAATTAAAAGAACCAAAGACTTAAACTACTTCAGTCTGTGTGCATTGCATTTATTTAATACACGAGTTTCACAATTTGAGTTGTTACTGAAATAAATTAACTTTTCCACGACATTCTAATTTATTGAGATGCATCTGTATTTGAGATACGTTCTTGAATTTAGGATTTTGTCGTGGTAGACTGCCATCTAGTGTTCAACCAAAGCAATCATCATGTCTTATTCACTCTAACGACAATAATAGTCTGAACTCAGACATCAGTCAGTGACATTACAAATTACCCTCATTCGCCTGAAATCTGTCAATAATTTCATAGGGGATGAAAGATATAGGTTATATCAAGTTGGTTGACATTTAGGTCTGTCCAGACTAGTTTCTATGATTAACAAAATGACAACCCCTGATCTCAAATCAGCAGTAAAGCAGTAAAAAAGAGGCTTGATCTTTAAATGATAAATTGCTTCAATTACTTTATTGTATGTTAATGTTCTCTGTATCTATCGAAGCGCAGACCTAGTCAATAAACGAATTATATATTGGATTAATATAGTAGTCCCCTTTGTGAATTGCTGTTTTTCTCAACATATTGATCTTTCATCATAGGCTATTTACTGCCTCCAAATACAAGATTTGTACCAAATGAACTATCAATGCTGATAAATAGAAAAGTAATGTCAGATTGAAATTTGAAAATACTTTGCAACATATTATGCTACACTGATACAACAAAGCGATCAAACTGTTTCCATTGCCCAGGAAAAAAGATCATCAGTTGTTCCTGATGAAGACTTGACTGGTCGAAACGTTGTGCTGTTTGTTAAATACATTTTTGGAGCTGTAATTTCAGTCTGCAGACATTTTTTTGTTGTTGTTTATTTGTTATTTTTATATCCTGCACCTGAACCCAAGTCGGGTGTTTTGAATGTCAACACATTTTTGCATTTGTTTGATTTCAGGAAAAAAAGATACAACGAATAATGTAAACCTTTTATGACAACATGCCCCAATAGTGTTATACACTATGGGGTAAGTTGTCACAATAGAACCTGCCATTATAATCTATTACATGCGTTGCAGCAAATTTTCAACAGTAAAATAAAAAGAAAAAAGAAAAAGAAACAAAGGAATATCTCAAATGAGATTAACAAAAACTGTTTGGCCAATAAGCAATGAAATGAAAAAAATCAAGGCTTTATATAAGGCTTTATGTATAACATATGTGACAACTTAACCCGACCTGGTTAATGACTGACACTCTAGTCTCCAGAACACATTCCTGCCTTTATAATGTAATTGCCTCAATGCATACCAGTGTGGTTTCATTGTTTACCCAAATCTATAGCCGATAATAGGCCTTTAAAATTATTGTAATTTTAGTTTGGAAGGTTTTGCACTAGGTGTTTGATACCAGAAAACAAAATTATTGATAGAGAAAACAGGTATATGTTTTACTAGTATAAAGCCCTTGTGACAACTATCCCCAGTCATTACTATATAGTAGCTTACTATGTATTAGGCTATATAACAATGACATCATTTATTATTAGACTGCTACTAGTTCACCTTAAATTTGAAGCGATGTTATGGCCATAATACTTTATACACTTAAAGTGACGTCCTACCACTAGTGCACAAATATGTACCCTAAAACTAATCTGTTCCCTTGTGCCTTTGTTCATGTGCCTATCCGGGTACTCACGCCCTGTCCAATCAGAGTCGAGCAGTAACATCGGCACAAAAAGCCTTTTCTATGCATTTATCTAAATGCACTATTATCTTAAGTGACCTTTACACGTCATGGTCAAACATAATCGAGAACATGTAATTAACTTGACAAAATCTGCCTCAATTGTGATGTTACCAGTGCTAAAAGGCGCGAGTCTGCGCGAGCACGCCGCAGAAACGTGATGGTCTATTACGTGTGCCGCGCGGATCTGACCAATCAGCTGCGTAGGTGCCAGTTTGCGTCAGTGGGTGGGCGGAGTCAACTAATAGCTGACGGTTCACGGGGTGAATTATAATTGACATTCAACTAAAGGACAACAATAGTGTGGATATTCATCTCTAATCGACGCTTGTATTGACATATCAATAGAGAACGTGTACTTACATATGGATATAATCTGAGAACGCATATTTAACGTTTTAGGAGGAAGTTAAACGGCTGTTGTTGTTTTCTGTCTGTCTTCGCGAGTCCATGTTGACGCTCGCGTGCTTTCTTTGTTGAGGTTTTCCTGTGCGTGTTTTTGTTTGAAATATCAATCCGTCAGGTCAGTGGCGAGTGTTTTGTCTAGGCGTACAGTCTAAACACACTGAATTCGCTGATGCACGCGCATCGTGTCAGTCACAGGGTGTGTAAAGCAACTATATGAATTTTCGCTGTGTAATTCAGCCGACACGAGCGCAGAGATCTAGCTTCAACATGGGAAAAGTTTTTCTTGAGCAAGGCTGAAAAAGACGTAATCAGACCAGACTTTATACCAGAATTGAGAAGCCAAGTATGGGCGTTGCTGGAGCATTCGTGATTTCAGAAGGGGCTGCGGTACATAAGGAGTGATGGTGGTCAACACGATCCACTGGTTCAGGAAGGGCTTGAGGCTCCATGATAACCCATCTCTGCGGGACTCTATAATAAGAGCAGATACTCTGAGATGCGTTTACATACTGGACCCCTGGTTTGCAGGATCGTCCAACGTGGGAATCAACAGATGGAGGTGAGTTTCCTTTGGATTCAAGCCCTTGTGTGCAGAGAACATCAGATCCTGTGACAAACCAAGTTGTCTATAAGTTACTTACACTGCTGTTCAAAAGTTTGGGATCAGTAAGATTTTTAATGTGTTTTAAAGAAGTCTCTTCTGTTCATCAAGGCTGTACAGAAAAAACAGTAATATTGTAAAATAGTCTTACCATTTAAAATAATGATACTTTAAAATATAATTTATTTCTGTGATGCAAAGCTGATTTTGCATCATCCTTACTCCAGTCTTCAGTGTCACATGATCCTTCAGAAATCATTCTAATATGCTGATTTATTATCACAGTTGTGCTGCTTATTTTTTTTTGGAACCTGTGATACTTTTTTTCAGGATTAGGCCTATTTGATGAATAAAGTTAAAAAGAACAGCATTTATGTCAAATAGAAATATTTTCTAACAATATAAGTCTTTATTATCACTTTTTATCAATTGAACACATCCTTGCTGAATAAAAGCATTAATTTCTTTAAAAAAAAAAATTACTGACCCCAAACTTTTGAACAGAAGTTTATATTGTTACAAAATATATATATTTTGAATAAATGCTGCTCTTTTTAACTTTTTATTCTGAATAAAAAGTATCACAGGTTCCAGAAAAGATTAAGCAACAAAACCGTTTCCAATACTGATAATAGATAAGCATATTAGAATGGTTTCTGAAGGATCATGTGACACTAAAGACTGGAGTAATGATGCTGATGACAATTCAGCTTTGCATCACAGGAATAAATTATATTTTAAAGTATATTAATTAACCATTATTTTAAATTGCAATACTATTTCACAATGAGCCCAGTTAACCAATGCCCAGTTGGCTAAATTTTACCCAGACAGAAGCGCTGCCTGTAACCGCTGCAAACATTCACCCGCTGATCACCTGCATATGTTTTGGACATGTCCACAGCTGGCAACTTTCTGGTCAGGTGTATTTGATACATTTAATAAAGTTCTCAACACTAATATAGACCCTGATCCCTTCTTAGCCCTCTTTGGAGTATCTCTTAGACCTGATCTGACAGCCCGAGATTGTAAGGTTGTTGCTTTCACTACTATCTTGGCCAGACGAGCTATCCTTATTATGTGGAAGCACACCTCGCCCCCGACACATAACAGGTGGATACAGGACATTTTTTACTGTATCAGACTTGAAAAGTTAAAGGGGTCATATGATGCTTTTTTAAAGATCATTATTTTGTGTATTTGGTGTAACAGAATATGTTGACATGCTTTAAAGGGGTCATATGATGCTGCTAAAAAGAACATTATTTGGTGTAATGAAATGTGTTTATGCGGTTTAAAGTAAAAAAAAACACATTATTTTCCACATACTGTACATTATTGTTTATCCTCTATGCCCCGCCTTTCTGAAACGCGTCGATTTTTACAAAGCTCATCGGTCTGAAAAAGCGAGGTGTGCTCTGATTGGCCAGCTATCCAGTGTGTTGTGATTGGCCGAATACCTCAAGCGTGAGACGGAAATGTTACGTCCCTCACATACTGTTGATGCCGTGTCCGGCCGTAGCGACGTCGGCTTAGCGTGTGCTAAGGCTGGGCTAGCGTGAGCCGGCGTTATGCAAATCTTCCCACATAGTGAGGTAGACATGTGGGGGCGTGTTAGAACGAGCCGTTTTAGGTACGTGTGGCTGACTCTGAACTTTTATAAAGATCATCTCTTTGGATTTGAGACTTTAGTCTTTGCAACTTTACAGATCTTCTTTATGCACCAAGAGCTTGTAACACTCCAAAGAGAAAGGAAAAATGTAAATGTAGTATACTAGTGAAGTGAATAACCATAGACCCACATAAAATTCAGTAGCATAAATGAACAGTTTGTTACCAGTAACAGTGGAAATAGTTACCTGGCGCCAATATTTATATAATGTATTCAATTAGCACTAGCAATTTCACTCGTAACTGTTGTATAAATACTACTACTATACTAATCAATACTAATATTGATTGAATACTAGTGTCTCTCTCTCTACAAATATACACACATACATAGTGACTAGTCAGTACTAGTATCTTTTTAATTTCACTAACACACACAATGTTGGAATGTGTGGTTGAGATTAGGATTTTAAAAGCTGAATTGAGTGCAGATCTGCATCTGAATGGTGAAAGTGATCTTTCATTACTGTCAAAATGAATAGCTCAGGATGTAGCAGATTTTCTGTAAACTGTGCCATGCTGTGTAAAATATATAGCTTAAGAAGCTTTACATTTTCAGTTTGTTTGTTTATTTATTTGCTGTAAGCTTATTTTTCAATTAAAAATTGTACTTAGTGGCTATGAGTAGCACTTTCTTAAGTAGCTATTTTAAAGACCATTTCATTAAGTTTAATATGGGATTGTTTTACCATTTTGTAAGGACTTGTACAATACCAAAAAATAAAACTGCCATTCTTTTGGTTTACTGTTAGTGCTGGGTGGCTATATCTTTATAAGAGTGTACTATGTGGTGGGATATCAGCTCAGCCACCTCTCCTCTCCCCCGGTGCAGGATGTGAAGAAGTAGGTCAGTTTGTTAGTAGATCCTACTTTTCCACCTCCTTCAAACAGCCTCTCGCCTACGGAATGCCACCACTCCTCTTTATGGTTGCTAAACTGTAAACAAAATTACAACCCACACAAAGGCTTTTTTTGAGAGGTCACGTGTATAATTTGTCTATATTTGTCTCTTACATTTCACTGCTGGTCATATATTCTCTATATAACCATGTATGTGACAAATAAAAAAAATCTTGAATCTTGTCCCCTGAATTGCCCTGCAATACTTTTGTTCTTTTGTAATAGGTCTATGTGTCAAAGACACCCTGGCTGATGTCCTAGTAATATGTTTGATTTTACATACACATGCACAGCCTATTTGTGCAGTTCAGCTTGACAGGAAGATATTTATTGTTTTCTGTTTGAATATATTTTAAAATGTAATTTATTTTTGTGATGGTAAAGCTGAATATTCAACAGCTATTACTCCAGTCTTCAGTGTCTCTTGATCCTTCAGAGATCATTCTAATATGCTGATTTTCTGTTCATTAAACATTTCTTTTTATTCTCAATGTTGAAAACGATTTGGCTGCTTAATGTTTTTCTAACAAGCTAAAATTTGTACTGGAAGACAAAACATGTAATTCAGACTTGTAGAACAAGCTGCATGTGTGCTTTCATGTGCAGAGCAGTGACATTTTCATCTTGATCTGGGATGTGCTGTAGCGGATCAGACGTCTTTAGGAAGGGTCGCAGACAAGCTCAAATAGATGCTGCTGATACACAGTCTTACAAGAGGGAACTCTTAACTCTCACTCAGACAGGATTACATTCTTGTATTATATTCAGTGCAGCTAAAAATAAAAGCATGCATGCTATTTTACAGTGTGAGGTTTTTACTGGCTTTTTTAACTAAACGGTGACCATGAAGTTTGATAAGGTCTATAATAATCTAATAAATAACCGAAATGACTAAACTGATAAACTGAACTTTTAGCCCCATGCAACATAATAAGATCATGAGGTCATGCCAACTCCGTGGGCATTTTTTTAAAAGAATGAACATTTTTCCAGTTAAGCCAAGCTCTAAAATAATTTATTGGGTAGAAATTGCGAGTAAAAATATTTTAAAAACTCTTATTCTTAATCCTTATCCAATATATCACGAACGACTGTAAGGGTCATGCAAATTCTTTAGTTAAAAAGAGCAGGAACCCTGAAGAACATTCAGCTCTTAAAACGTCTTAAAAGTCCTGAAGTGTTATTATTTTAATTAATTTTCTTTAATGTACAGAATTTGGGCTAGGGGCTTTTGAACGTTGTTGTGGACCAGTATGAGTTCCATTCTTCTCAAAACAGTTGCCGTTAGCCATTGAATTCTACAGTATTTATCATTTTTTTCCTGTACTATAGAAATCAATTGCTACCATAAACATTCTTAAGAATATCTTCTTTTGTGCTCAACAGAAGAAAGAAACTAAATGATGACAGAATTGTCATTTTTGGAAGAACTATCCTTTTAAGAAACCCAGGTGTAGCATACTGTGAAGCAACTTTTATTTCTGCACAATGTCTGTTTTCACTTTCTTTTTAAAGAAAACTTAGGCAGTACACTGTCAGTAAACTCGGGGTGTCCGCGGATCCCTAAAAAGTCTTAACATTTCTTAAATAACGTTTTCCTAATATAAGGCCTTAAAAAGTCTTAAATTCGGATTCGATGGGTCTTAATTATTTTTGGTCTCATTACCGCTAAAGCATCTTCAGTCTGACGGACCTAATGACTTTACAGTCATTGGACAGACCGAAGATTTGTTCTTCCCCGCGGCAAGTTACTGCGTCATCAGACAGAATTGCAGCAAGTTAGCAGAATACAGAATACAAGCTCGCGCTGAGGCTCACTCTGTTTGTCTCGAGACTGCAGAACAAATGAGCGTGACGGCACACACAAACTCAGAAGAAACACACTGAGGTAAACATTCAAAATGTTTAGTTTATTCATAACATGATATAGTTAAGTAACACCATGACAAGTGAGCTATTTTACTCAATATTCTCACGACGCAAAAACAAACAAACATTCAAAACAGCTACAGAGTGCAGGCATTACGTGAAGTCTAGTGCGCATGCGCATTTGCAGTGCGCTCTGCCTGATCACTGCACGATTCAGTCTATTAAAATACATTCAGAATGATCACAAACTCATGAGGGCAGAAAATGTGTATATTTATACTCAAGTTCACACGGAAGAGTGCCTTTTTTCACCATATACAAATGTGATATTGATTTTTTTTTTACAGCAGTTCAATAAACTAGAAGTTTTATTAAGAGACTTACGTTTTAGACACCATATAGCCTGTTTTTGCACTATTTCGCCAACAAAAATAATTCCAAACAAAGCCACAGCGCTGTTTTGCGTCTCTGAGCAACATGATGGTGTTTCGTTCCAGAATGAATCACTCGTTTAAATGATTCGGTTCAGTTCGAATGACTTGCTTATTAACAGTGACTTACTGCCATCTACTGGCGGTTTTAATTTCACATTTAAAGTATCTTTTCATTTTTAAAATTATTTCAAATATCAGTATTCAATGTTTTATGTTTAATATATCAAAACATTATTTATGCATTTGTAACGGCAGGTTAAATGCATTCATGTCCTGCATTAAACAATGTGTAAACACATCTAAATGCCACTTCAGATGCAGCTTATGTCTGGATTGCAAAGATGAATTTGGTTGATACTGATTTCATTTGCTTGGTAACAGCCCAAATGTCTTATTCTTATTCACTGATTAAATGTAAGAATTTGACTCAAAAGATAATGCACACTTATAGAAAAATGGCTTTATAAAGGTAAAATGCCCATAAAAGGTACAAATCTATTTAAACTTATCTGACCACCACACAGAATATAAAGAATATCAAAAACTTTGAGTCAGCTGTCCACGAAAGTCCTTAAGATACCAGCATGATAATGCACTCAATCAGTTGAATGACTTACCGTCACTTACTGGTAGTTCAGTTGAGAAGTTTGTTGAAAAGTATGCATTTTTCCCCTCAACATTTCTTATTCGTAAATGCATTTAAAACATTAATCTCATAACATTATTTATTGCAGTTGTAATTATTGTTATTTGCAGTGTAAATAATTTAATCTGACTGGTAGCAGCCCTATAATGTATATTTAATTTATTGATAAATTGTAATAATTTGACAGGTAAGATGATGCATACATCTAAAAAGGTTAAAAATAGGCATTTGTAAAGGTAAATATGCAGATTTAAGTATGTAAAAGCTGATAGAACACTGATGAAAATGTTGCTTCACCAAAAGTTTGTTTACTCCACCAAAAATATCAGTGACGCAGTTATTTTGTGGGGATATTTTGTATGGAATATTGTCTGCTGACATGAAAAGTTCACTGTATATCATAGTAATAAATACCATTTATTACAGCATTGATATTTTGTTTTCTTTTTAATTTATATACATTAAATATTACACATATGTATGTAATAAAATGTGTATTTCCATTACAGGTTTAGGTCTTAAATTTCATATAAGGTGGTATTAAAAAGGTCTTAAAAAGTCTTACATTTAACTTGTTCAAGTCTGCAGAACCCCTGAAACTAGTATTCCATTCCATTCTGAACACAGCCCGTGAAACGCAGAATATAACCAATGTGTTTGTCTGTTAGTGCCCTCTGCTGGACTAGTCAGAAAAATCTCACTCTTCCTGCAAGAGATTAAAATGAACAACTATGTCTATCTAAACTACTGTTTCATTTGCTTGTCATTTATTAAAATTTGATTACTCTTTGTATTACAGGTTTTTGCTGCAATGTCTTGAGGACTTAGACGCCAGCCTTCGCAAGCTTAACTCTCGCCTCTTTGTCATCAGGGGACAACCCACGGATGTCTTTCCAAGACTTTTCAAGGTTAGCGAACAGACCGCCTTAACCTATTCAACAGTTTTGTGTAAACTCTCTGTCAGTACATGCTGTTCTGTGTCTGCCCCTTATTTGACTCTGCATCTCTCTTTTTTCTTTTTTTTTTTCCCTAGGAGTGGAAAATCACCCGGCTGTCATATGAATATGACTCCGAGCCCTTCGGGAAGGATCGTGATGCAGCCATTAAGAAGCTGGCCACTGAGGCAGGGGTGGAAGTCTTCGTCAGGATCTCCCATACACTCTATGACCTGGACAAGTGAGTGTATCTGTAATCATTGCCATATGACTCCTACGTAGCTGCCAGCAGTACTGTGGGAAGCTGTTGCCCATCATGCCTGATAGTTAACTGTTTATTGAGAATGTTATGCAGACAGATAGAGATCACACAGATACAGAGATTTTTAATCTATCATATGAATATCAAAAATAAATGGCATTTAAAACACAAAATATTGTGTTACACAAAAATAAAAGTTGTGTGTTCAAAAGCATATTAGCATTTGTTGTGGGAAACATGTAAGTTCTTGTTATTGGCTTTGAATTTTAGTATCCTGACAACTCTGAAATGCCATAATATTGTGTACATATTCTAATTGTCCCTTGTGTTCTCTCTGTGCCTCTAGGATCATAGAGTTAAATGGAGGACAGTCTCCTCTCACCTATAAACGATTTCAGATGCTCATCAGCAGAATGGATCTTGTGGAAATACCAGCAGAGACTATCACGGCTGTAGTCATGGGCAAATGCGCCACACCAGTCAGCGATGACCACGACGACAAGTTTGGCGTTCCCTCGCTGGAGGAGCTCGGTGAGACACCTGTGTTCCCTCCCTTTGCATGTATGTGCATGTGTCTGTTGTAAATGAGATTTTGAATGAGTATTTGTGTCTTCAGGTTTTGAAACGGATGGACTGTCCTCAGCTGTGTGGCCTGGTGGAGAGACAGAAGCTCTGACTCGACTAGAGAGACACCTGGAGAGGAAGGTAGACATGTGCTCTATTACAGTTTTTGCAGTTATGCTTTTATTGTATTACACCATATTTATTATAATAATCATTGCGCACTCAGCAGGGCTATTATAGTTAGCTAAAACTATAAACCATAAAATTTGCATTACTTGAAATAAAATAAATGTTTACTGAAATAAAATAAAAAAAACTTAAACTTATTTCAGCTAGTTTCCAAGACAACATTTTCATTTAGTTTAACTTGATGTACTAAAATAGCGTAAACTAAAATGGAAATAAAAATGAATAAAAACTAGATATATTTGAAAACAACAACAAAAAAACGAATAAAGACGACAAAAATACAATTATTAGCGTCAACTAAAATTAACATGAAAGCATAAATTATAAAAAATCTAATATTATTTAAAATATGAACAAAAACTCTATGCATTAAATATAGTTTATGGATTAAATTGATTAAAAGTGACAGATATTTATAATGTTATAAATACATTTTAAATAAATGCTGTTCTTTAGAACTTCATATTAATCAAAGAATCCTGAAAATAAAATATCATGGTTTCCACAAAATTATTCAGCAGCAAAAATGTTTTTAACATTGATAATAAAAAGAAATGTTTCTTGAGTAGCAAATCAGTGTATTAGAATGATTTTTGAAGGATCATGTGATGCTGGAGTAATGATGCTGAAAATTCTGCTTTGCCATCACAGGAATAAATTACATTTTAAAGTATATAATAAAATAGAAAACAGTTATTTTAAAGGGGTCATATGATGCTGCTAAAGAGAACAGTATTTGGTGTAATGAAATGTTTATGCGGTTTAAGGTTCAAAAAACACATTATTTTCTACATACTGTACATTATTGTTTCTCCTCTATGCCCCGCCTTTCTGAAACGCGTCGATTTTTACAAAGCAATCGGTCTGAAAATGCGAGGTGTGCAGTGATTGGCCAGCTATCCAGTGCGTTGTGATTGGCTGAATACCTCAAGTGTGAGACGGAAATGTTACGCCCCTTGCCATATTGTGATGATGCCCTGTCAGGCCGGAGCGATGATTCAAAAACATGAAAACCCATTATAAACGAGGCATTCGTTTATTCCAAAAAACTTGTTTTAAATATATAAAATATAAAAACTCTTTAAATATAAAAGACGTACTTACAGTCTTTGAGTCCGAACAGACAGCATTGTAGTGTACTCTCCCAGGATCAGGAAACAGTCCTCCATAAAATGTGCTGCACACATCTGAATATTTGGGTTGAAGTGTTCTGGAACAGTGTTGTAAATACAACTTAACCAATGATTTCTAGTCGTGTCCATTTTTGGAAGGCCAAACAAAGTAGTTTCGCTTTCACAACGAAACAGCGTCACACACCACGCCTTACAGTGAGCAGAGGCCGGGGGCTAGCGTGAGGAACGGCCGGAGGGTTAGAGTAAGCAGAGGCGGGTGGGCTTGAGAACGGCGATTTCGACGAAGGAGCGTCCGGAAGGACATGTGACGACTCCGGGCTGGACTCCGCTTCATACATGGTGAAAGCTGATCCGGCGATCCACAAAGCAAAGTTTATGTATTTCCTCAGCAACCAGCACGGATCAGCTCCAGGCATGACGAAGCAGATATCGTCCTCTTTTGGAAGACCAAACAAAGTAGTTTTGCTTTTACAACGAAGCACACAGCATCTTTACGACATGGCAGTGGCGGCAACAACAAAACTACAGCGAGAATAAAAGTTACGCCTTCTTTCTTTGCGTGAACATTTGGGTGGTGTTATGCAAATCTTCCCACATAGCGACGAAGGTATGTAGGGGCGTGTTAGAACGAGCCGTTTTAGGTAGGTGTGGCTGACTCTTAACTTTTATAAAGAATATCTCTTTGGATTTGAGACTTTAGTCTTTGCAACTTTACAGATCTTCTTTATGCACCAAGAGCTTGTAACACTGTAAAGAGAAAGGAAAAATTTAAATCGCATCATATGACCCCTTTAAATTGTAATAATATTTCACAATATTACTGTTTTTACGGTATTTTTCATCAAATAAATCCAGCCTTGGTGAGCATAAGAGACTTCTTTCACCAACATAAAAAAAAAATCTCGATTGCTCCAAACTTTTGACCGTTAGTATAGTTTGTATATATTAACTACTTCCTATTGGGCTTCTTTTTTTTTTTCAGGCTTGGGTGGCTAATTTTGAGCGTCCCAGAATGAATGCTAATTCCTTGCTGGCCAGCCCCACAGGCCTGAGCCCTTACCTCCGGTTTGGCTGCCTCTCCTGCAGACTTTTCCATTTCAAGCTCACAGACCTCTACAGAAAGGTAAAGGTGAACAGCACTGTCTTACTCTGACTTTTAAGGTACTTTTCATCACTCTGATAACCGATCTTAAGTCGCTGACAAGTTATTCTCATCCTTTTTTTCCTGGCTTTTCAAATGCAGGTCAAGAAAAATTGTGTTCCACCACTGTCCCTTTACGGCCAGCTGCTCTGGCGTGAGTTCTTCTACATGACTGCCACTAACAACCCACACTTTGACAAAATGGAGTTCAATCCCATCTGCGTGCAGATCCCGTGGGACAGGAACCCCGAAGCTCTGGCGAAGTGGTCAGAGGGCCGGACTGGTTTCCCGTGGATTGATGCCATAATGACCCAGTTGAGGCAGGAGGGCTGGATCCACCATCTGGCCAGGCACGCTGTTGCTTGCTTCCTCACACGTGGAGACCTGTGGATCAGCTGGGAAGAGGGCATGAAGGTACTGCAATCATTGTTCTGAATTTCAATAAAAGAACTGTTGTTGCTTTCTGTATTAAAATCTTTACTGATTTTGTGTGATTTGTTTTTAAAGGTGTTTGAGGAGTTGTTGCTGGATGCAGACTGGAGCGTCAACGCTGGAAGCTGGATGTGGCTTTCGTGCAGCTCATTCTTCCAGCAGTTTTTTCACTGTTACTGTCCGGTGGGCTTTGGTCGACGTACCGACCCAAATGGAGACTATATAAGGTGCCACTCTTAACCCTTGCTGACATCCACAAACATTCAGTTAAATATAAATCACCAGTTTATTTCAATATTGAGACCGTTCTCTTTGAATGCTGATTTTATTATTATTATTATTATTATTACAGACACTATTTGCCCATATTGAGGGGCTTCCCTGCCAAATTCATCTATGACCCTTGGAATGCCCCAGAAAGTGTTCAGAAGATCGCTAAATGCATAATTGGAGTGCACTACCCTAAACCCATGGTTAATCACGCTGAGGCCAGCAGGATAAACATCGAGCGAATGAAGCAGATTTACCAGCAGCTGTCCTGCTACCGGGGCCTCGGTAAGAAAATGCAGAGCTTTTTCAAAACCCCAACTCTTTAAAAAATCTCGTTTAACTTTCTTGTAATGCTTTTCAGGGCTCCTTGCAACTGTTCCATCCAACGCAACCAACAATGGAGATGGTAATGGAGCAGGTCCTTCCTCAGGAGACAACACACAGGAGAGCACTCACATTACAGGTAAACCGACAAGCGCATTGTCATACTCATCTTATAATTCATCTCTGGAAATGTCTGATAATGCTGAGAGCTTTTGCTGTAATCTAGGGGTTTCCAAATGTTTTCATCAGCCGAACCCCTTACATGTAAAATATATTCCAAAAATTTTGGAAATTATGCAAACGTGTAAAGAACCCCCGTTTTTGTGAAACCCTGGTCCAAGTTTGATCCAAGTTTAGTTATATTGTGCACTTTTATTCATTGTGTGTATTGGCAGTTTGGTTCATTTCAGTTATACTTGTGTTGGAATATTTACCCTTTCTTTACCAGCAGTGCACCCATCACCAGCAAGTTCTCAACCAAAATTCTCACCATTTACAGTGTCATGTGATCAACTGTCTGTCAACAGTGTACAGCCACAACCAGGTGTGTATTGACACAGATGAATGGATTTTGAAATATAATAAATGCTGCTTACATGTGAGGCTGCTTTATTAAGATGTCTGTCTTTCCGATCTAGGTTACTCAGGTGTTGGTATTGTTGGACAAGCTCACAAACAGTCACAGAGGGGTGAGTTCTGTTCAAACGGTTTCGGAGGACTCATAGCATATTCTGAACTCAAGCTGTCTCACTGGGGCCTAAAATGTTTTCATTTAATTGAACTACACTATATAATTTGTTCTTTGTTGTGATTTGCTTATAACAAGTCAATGACAGACTAGTTTAAACACACCCGATCTTGCAATGAAAAGAAGGGTTTACCTCATGTTTGTGGAGGATTATATTTTGATGAAAGCACAGACTTTTCAAAATCAGGGCTATTCATCTGTGGCTGTATATTTAGTCCGATTTTTGCTTTATTTAGTAATTATCATTGAGGCCTGTGGCTCTTAAGCACAAGTGGATTTGTTTCAAGACAATTACAGGGAAACAAACCTACTATGTATATAAGTGTATACTGTAAGTAATTCAGTCTGCAAACCACTGTACATAACTTTTTTCTTGCTTATTTACAGACTTGCTGTTATATTTTTTATATGAGAGACAATACATTTTTTTGAATGTTGTAATGTCGTCTTTATAAATCACCATTAAAGCATGATAGACCTGTTACAGTGTTACCGTGATTATGAGAGCATGTTCATCAGTATTATTGAATTTATTTTGATTTTCTTAACATTCATTATCAGTGTTGACTATTAACAGACCACATGTAATCTGTTTTACACGATCAGATTACTATTATGTTTGTATGAATTACATATTGGTTGCATGACCTGTCAGACGACGTCAATAAATTACTTGTTAATCTGTTTGTAATTTTGTAATTGTGACCCTAAATTTTAAAATGTACATGCACAGTAAAGACACATGGAAAATATCTCTGAGTAATGCAGTTCTTGCCTTCCAAACTTTAATATGACAGTATGCACTACCATTCAAAAGATCTTGTTATATTTTATAACGTCTCACCAAGGCATTTTATTTGATCAAAAATTATTTTGAAATATTGCTATAATTTAAAATAATTATATATTTTAGTAATTTTTCCTGTGATGGCAAAGCTTAATTTTCAGCAGCCATTACTTCAGACTCGCCACAAAAGACTCTATTTTACTTGTTGTCAGACATCTGTTTAAGGAAAGGTATAATAAAAAGGTATAGTTAGAATAATGTTTTCCTTTTATTTATCTGGTTCGTTAACCTGTAAACACCATTGATTACAGACAGCCACACCCATGGTGTCACATGGTGACTCAAGCAGATGTTTAAAAGCTCCACAATCTAACGGGGGTTGAGGTCGAGAAGGATGCGAACACCTCATCTAAAGCCCAGTGGACGACGGTAGTGTGTAACATAAACCAGATAAGCTGTTCTTAGCGAAAGTCGTAAATGATGAACATCGAGGGGGAGGAGATGCGCAAACCAATCCGGCTCATCGCGGCTGCCTGCAGTGACATGGGCATAGGAAAGAACGGACAGCTTCCCTGGAGCCTTCCGTAAGACATACTCAGTTACAATGCTCACTCAGTCCAGTGATTTTGTCCAGTTGGAATCGCTCTATTTTATAAGTTATGTTAGATATGAATGAATAGTTTGCATCAGTAATCAGATGAATTCATGAACGACGTGACGTGACGAATTCTTCATCGGGGACGGTCGACGTACACTTTGGTGTCCAAATCCTTTATTAGCATTCGAGACATAAACTAGTTATATAGCAATAACTAGTTAAAAACATCAAATCGGTGTCTGTCTGATTACAGCGGTCTTGTACCTTCTGGACTGTGTGCAACAATTTAAATCCATGGTACAAGTTACAAGTTTTTGTAAGATTGTTTCTTATTAAGTTGAAGTTTTTGTCTCTCTCTCTCTCTGTGTGTGTGTGTGTTTGTGGTTTATGAGGACACAAATTTGTATAATAACATGGGTATGACATAGGTATTACAACGAGAAGGTGATTTATGAGGACATTTTCAGTGTCCCTGTAATTCAAAAGTCTTATAAATAATTCAGAATGAGTTTTTTTTTTTTTATCTAAAAATGCAGAAAGTTTCCTGTAAGGGGTAGGTTTAGGGGTAGGGTTGGTGTAGGGCAATAGAAAATACGGTTTGTACAGTATAAAAACCATTACGTCTATGGAGAGTCCCCATAAACCATAAAAACAAACCTGTGTGTGTGTGTGTGTGTACACACACACACACACACAGCTCACATAAAATTATTTTGATCTTTTTATTTTGAAATGTTTATTTTTACCACTTTTTTTAACCATTTTTTCTCTCTCTTTCTCGTGGAATATGTTACTGACCTTTAGACCTCTCAAACTGAATGTCAGCAAGTGTTTGAATTAGAGCGATGGAAACTTCGAGCCCCTCAGTGCCCGCCCCGTTTGAGATAAGAGATAACAGCATGTGCAGACAGGGGCTATAGACTATTGGGAATTTTTTTATCTTTCTGGTATATAATATTATGTTGGTATGAGCCTTCTTAGTCATACCTATTAAACAGGATCAATGCATGCAGTGTGATGCAGGATAACTTTGGTTCAACTCTGATTTGGGCACACAACCCTGCTTTTTTGAAAGCTATAAACACATCAAAGATATTTGTCATGCAGCTCAAATTGCATTTTGCACACTTTGCTGTTATCAAAGTTGAATTAATGTGTCAAATGGCGCACAGAATATCTAATGTGCTCGTGTTGTTTACAGAAAAGAATTTCAGTTCTTTATGGATACAATTACAGCTGTGTCAGCACCTGGTAAGTGTCTTTAAATGTTATGTTTGGATTTTAAAATATTTATATTTTAGTTAATGTAATTTTAACAGTATAATTAAAAAAATGTTTTTTTTCTCTGGTGCACATCAGGGAAGAAGAATCTGGTTGTCTGGGGTCGAATCTGCTGGTTCTCCTGTTCTGAGACGGTCTTCCCTTTGGCCAACTGCACCAATTTGGTATTGAGCAGGAAGCTGACGTAAGTATGTTCATTTATAAACATTTTTATGCAACTGCACTTCCATTCAAAAGTTTGGGGTCAGTAAGATTTTTTTTTTTTAAGAAATCAACACTTGTTCAACAAGGATGCATTAAACTGATCAAAAGTAAAGAAATGTATATGTTACAAAAGATTTATATTTCATATAAATGTTGTAATGTTGTATGCTTTGGAACTTTATATTCATCAAAGAATCTTTAAACAATGTATAACAGTTTCCACAAAAATATAAAGCGGCATAACTGTTTTCAACCTTTATAATAATAAAAAAAATCAGAATCTTTAAAAGATTTCTAAAGGATCATGTGACACTAGCGACTGGAGAAATGGCTGCAGAAAATTCAGCTTTGCATCACAGGAATAAATTACATTTTTAAAATTTTTCATTATAATAATATTTCACAATATTATTATTTTTATTTTTAGTATTTGATCAAATAAGTGCAGGCTTGGTGAGCATAAGAGATTTCTTTCAACAACATAAAAAAATATACTGACCCCAATCTTTTGAACAGTAGCGTATATTATGATTTCTGTATTTATTTACTGTATTCTGCATTACTTTAGTGCAGTGCCTCCACGTGCCCACTATCTGTGTAAGGATTTCGGATCAGTAATTCACCTGGCTTCTGAACCTCCCTTATGTCACATTGTGGAGACCATCTGGGTTTTAGGAGGCCCAGAGGTGTATAAGGTGAGAAGCCTGATTTATGCAACATACAGTATATATACAATGTAATTAGTGTAAATTTATACAGTAATTCAATTAATATTTTAACTGTGTTATTTAGGAAAGTCTTGAGCATCCATGGTGTGATCTCATCTATCTCACTGACATCATGGCCGACTTTGACTGTGATGTCTTTTTCCCAAAATTTGACCGCAATGTTTTCAGAAAACAAAAGGGGTACGATTATCCCATTTATGATTTGAGTTACGAATATAATAAGGCAACACTTTACAATTAGGTCCTATTTGTTAATATTAGTTAATGCATCGTCTAACATTAACAATGAGCAATACATTTGTTTCAGTATTTATTAATCGTTGTTAATGTTTGTTCATTGTTAGTTCATGTAAACTCAGGTCCATTAAATTAAATGTACAGACACAAATTTTTATTTCAATAATGTAGTAAATGCTGAAATGAATATGAACTAAGATTAATAAATGCTTTAGCAGTATGTTTAATTGTGAGTTCATGTTAACAAATGGAACCTTGTTGTAAAGTCTTACTGATAATACTTGCCTCATATTATGCATCAAATGCATTGTAATTTGTCTGATTAATTGTTTATTTTCTTTATATAAGCTTTCCCGGAGTACCAGATGAAATTCATGAAGAAAATGGTATTAAATTTCAATTTCAAGTCTTCAAGAAAGAAGCTTAAAACTGAAGCTGTGAAGAGACCAGACGGACAAACATGATACTGGAATTGTTTTATGTTTACAGGTGCATCTCAATAAATTAGAATGTCGTGGAAAAGTTAATTTATTTCAGTAATTCAACTCAAATTGTGAAACTCGTGTATTAAATAAATTCAATGCACACAGACTGAAGTAGTTTAAGTCTTTGGTTCTTTTAATTGTGATGATTTTGGCTCACATTTAACAAAAACCCACCAATTCACTATCTCAACAAATGAGAATATGGTGACATGCCAATCAGCTAATCAACTCAAAACACCTGCAAAGGTTTCCTGAGCCTTCAAAATGGCCTCTCAGTTTGGTTCACTAGGCTACACAATAATGGGGAAGACTGCTGATCTGACAGTTGTCCACAAGACAATCATTGACACCCTTCACAAGGAGCCACAAACATTCATTGCCAAAGAAGCTGGCTGTTCACAGAGTGCTGTATCCAAGCATGTTAACAGAAAGTTGAGTGGAAGGAAAAAGTGTGGAAGAAAAAGATGCACAACCAACCGAGAGAACCGCAGCCTTATGAGGATTGTCAAGCAAAATCGATTCAAGAATTTGAGTGAACTTCACAAGGAATGGACTGAGGCTGGGGTCAAGGCATCAAGAGCCACCACACACAGACATATCAAGGAATTTGGCTACAGTTGTCGTATTCCTCTTGTTAAGCCACTCCTGAACCACAGACAACGTCAGAGGCGTCTTACCTGGGCTAAGGAGAAGAAGAACTGGACTGTTGCCCAGTGGTCCAAAGTCCTCTTTTCAGATGAGAGCAAGTTTTGTATTTCATTTGGAAACCAAGGTCCTAGAGTCTGGAGGAAGGGTGGAGAAGCTCATAGCCCAAGTTGCTTGAAGTCCAGTGTTAAGTTTCCACAGTCTGTGATGATTTGGGGTGCAATGTCATCTGCTGGTGTTGGTCCATTGTGTTTTTTAAAAACCAACATCACTGCACCTGTTTACCAAGATATTTTGGAGCACTTCATGCTTCCTTCTGCTGACCAGCTGCTGATGCTGATTTCATTTTCCAGCAGGATTTGGCACCTGCCCACACTGCCAAAAGCACCAGAAGTTGGTTAAATGACCATGGTGTTGGTGTGCTTGACTGGCCAGCAAACTCACCAGACCTGAACCCCATAGAGAATCTATGGGGTATTGTCAAGAGGAAAATGAGAAACAAGAGACCAAAGAATGCAGATGAGCTGAAGGCCACTGTCAAAGAAACCTGGGCTTTCATACCACCTCAGCAGTGTCACAAACTGATCACCTCCATGCCACGCCGAATTGAGGCAGTAATTAAAGCAAAAGGAGCCCCTACCAAGTATTGAGTACATGTACAGTAAATGAACATACTTTCCAGAAGGCCAACAATTCACTAAAAATGTTTTTTTTATTGGTCTTGAAGTATTTGAATTTGTTGAGATAGTGAATTGGTGGGTTTTTGTTAAATGTGAGCCAAAATCATCACAGTTAAAAGAACCAAAGACTTAAACTACTTCGGTCTGTGTGCATTGCATTTATTTAATACACGAGTTTCACAATTTGAGTTGAATTACTGAAATAAATGAACTTTTCCACGACATTCTAATTTATTGAGATGCACCTGTACATAATCTAAAACTACGGAGCCCCAAAGGGGACATGGTGATGGAAATAAATATGAGAAAGGAGGGAAAAATGTGTTGTCTCGCAAATGTATTGCTTCCCCCCTGGAGAAGCTTTACGTTCTTTCGCAAAACAGTTGCATTCTCTCGCAATACTATTAATTTCCCGAGACATTTTGTGTTTACTTTTTCTTTGTTGCATTCCCTTTTGCACTCTCTCGCAAAACATCCGCATTCCCCTGAGAAACGTTGTGTTCTACGCAGCCACAATAGCACTGTATAAATTATATACAGTAATAGGCTTATGTTTTATTTAAATTTTTTTTCCTTTTTATTCGAAATATTTCCAAACGTGTTAACTATATCAGGAAATATCTCGATTCTCAAACATGTGTAAGTAAATGCGTTTTGCACCAGATTGTTATTTGTGGGTGACAATTAAGGTAGAGTAATAGTGTAATCTGTTAGCCTAACTAAACATAAAAACCCGACTTTTTACTTAAGTAGGCCTACCAGATATGGGTGTCATGCCATAAAATATTTTTAATACGACTGACTGTATTTCATGTGAATTTAATAACAATATTGACAAGGCATAAGCATAAGGCATATTTTTCAGTGCATGGACCCATTCAAAATGCATACACCACCCTCTCTCACTTTCCACTTGAAAAGAGCAGGATAAAAATTGTGTTCTTAGCACACTATATTCTTTTGAAGATGTGAAGCTGTTTGCACACTCTGTCACTGAACTATATCACCAATGGCAAATTGCATGTCTCTTTTGAACATGCTTGATCAGTTGGATTTGTTTTACTTGTGTTGATTATCACCATTAACGTAAATGGCAATTAAAATGCATTAGCTTTCCTTCATTAACCAGCATGTTTTATTTAACACTGGGACCAAGCACGTCTGTTTACAAAAGACCAGAATTACCTTTACACACACATTTAAATGAAGGATTGTTCTGGAATAATGGTTGATTTTCATTTTGACAGCCATGTGCCAATGGAGGACATTGTGTTCTTAACAGCATCACCAGTTACAGTTGTGTTTGTGCACCTGGATGGACTGGGCTGACCTGCTTGGTCAACATAAATGAGTGTGTCCAGCACAGGTGTCAGAACGGAGCCACCTGCGTGGATGAAGTTGGTGGGTACAGGTGAGTCTGGGTGAATTCATTTTTCCCCCCCAGAGCTCTTTACGCAAGGTTTATTTAGAGTACAGCAAATGCTTTGCTTAGAAATTAAGTGGATTCAAATATGATTCTGTTGATTTTTATACAAAGATATTTATAAACCAATTAAATGCATTTAAAGTGTCATTATAAATATTAGCATGAACTCAAATGCAAATAAAATTAATTAATAAATAAATGAAAATTCTGTAATTATTTACTCATGTTGGTAATTATTTACCCTCTTGTCGTCCCAAACGTATGTATGCATTGTTTCTCTGCTGAACAAAAGCTAAAAAGATTAATTTTTTCCTATAGTACACAAACAGTTTGTAGTGACCATGATCTGTCAAGCTCTATAAAAAACACAAATAGACACCCTAAAAGTAGTTCATATGACTCTTTTTCAAGTCTTCTGATGCCTTATACTGTAGCTTAAGCCTGATTGCTTTGTGATATGAACAGGGCAAAATGTAGTCATTATTCGATGATAACCCTCACCTATGCCGCTGCTCTCAAATAAATATGTCGACTGCTGCTGGATGTCAACAGAATCGAACTTTTATTTTTATTTCAACCAAATGTCATTGCAACAAAATACTGCCATAGGCCATAAATTTGATTTCTAATCTGTAGTGGAGGTCAATGAATATTTAATTAGCAAAAACCGATAAACGCTACTTTCAAAAAAATGCTTGCCGTGCATTATTCTCCACATACGGGTGCATCTCAATAAATTAGAATGTCTTGGAAAAGTTCATTTATTTCAGTAATTTAACTCAAATTGTGAAACTCGTGTATTAAATAAATTCAATGCACACAGACTGAAGTAGTTTAAGTCTTTGGTTCTTTTAATTGTGATGATTTTGGCTCACATTTCACAAAAACCCACCAATTCACTATCTCAACAAATTAGAATATGGTGACATGCCAATCAGCTAATCAACTCAAAACACCTGCAAAGGTTTCCTGAGCCTTCAAAATGGTCTCTCAGTTTGGTTCACTAGGCTACACAATCATGGGGAAGACTGCTGATCTGACAGTTGTCCAGAAGACAATCATTGACACCCTTCACAAGGAGGGTAAGCCACAGACATTCATTGCCAAAGAAGCTGGCTGTTCACAGAGTGCTGTATCCAAGCATGTTAACAGAAAGTTGAGTGGAAGGAAAAAGTATGGAAGAAAAAGATACACTGAGAGAACCAACTGAGAGAACCGCAGCCTTATGAGGATTGTCAAGCAAAATCGATTCAAGAATTTGAGTGAACTTCACAAGGAATGGACTGAGGCTGGGGTCAAGGCATCAAGAGCCACCACACACAGACGTGTCAAGGAATTTGGCTACAGTTGTCGTATTCCTCTTGTTAAGCCACTCCTGAACCACAGACGTCAGAGGCGTCTTACCTGGGCTAAGGAGAAGAAGAACTGGACTGTTGCCCAGTGGTCCAAAGTCCTCTTTTCAGATGAGAGCAAGTTTTGTATTTCATTTGGAAACCAAGGTCCTAGAGTCTGGAGGAAGGGTGGAGAAGCTCATAGCCCAAGTTGCTTGAAGTCCAGTGTTAAGTTTCCACAGTCTGTGATGATTTGGGGTGCAATGTCATCTGCTGGTGTTGGTCTATTGTGTTTTTTGAAAACCAACGTCACTGCACCCGTTTACCCAGAAATTTTGGAGCACTTCATGCTTCCTTCTGCTGACCAGCTTTTTGAATATGCTGATTTCATTTTCCAGCAGGATTTGGCACCTGCCCACACTGCCAAAAGCACCAGAAGTTGGTTAAATGACCATGGTGTTGGTGTGCTTGACTGGCCAGCAAACTCACCAGACCTGAACCCCATAGAGAATCTATGGGGTATTGTCAAGAGGAAAATGAGAAACAAGAGACCAAAGAATGCAGATGAGCTGAAGGCCACTGTCAAAGAAACCTGGGCTTTCTTGCCACCTCAGCAGTGTCACAAACTGATCACCTCCATGCCACGCCGAATTGAGGCAGTAATTAAAGCAAAAGGAGCCCCTACCAAGTATTGAGTACATGTACAGTAAATGAACATACTTTCCAGAAGGCCAACAATTCACTAAAAATGTTTTTTTTATTGGTCTTGAAGTATTTGAATTTGTTGAGATAGTGAATTGGTGGGTTTTTGTTAAATGTGAGCCAAAATCATCACAGTTAAAAGAACCAAAGACTTAAACTACTTCGGTCTGTGTGCATTGCATTTATTTAATACACGAGTTTCACAATTTGAGTTGAATTACTGAAATAAATGAACTTTTCCACGACATTCTAATTTATTGAGATGCACCTGTACATAATCTAAAACTACGGAGCCCCAAAGGGGACATGGTGATGGAAATAAATATGAGAAAGGAGGGAAAAATGTGTTGTCTCGCAAATGTATTGCTTCCCCCCTGGAGAAGCTTTACGTTCTTTCGCAAAACAGTTGCATTCTCTCGCAATACTATTAATTTCCCGAGACATTTTGTGTTTACTTTTTCTTTGTTGCATTCCCTTTTGCACTCTCTCGCAAAACATCCGCATTCCCCTGAGAAACGTTGTGTTCTACGCAGCCACAATAGCACTGTATAAATTATATACAGTAATAGGCTTATGTTTTATTTAAATTTTTTTTCCTTTTTATTCGAAATATTTCCAAACGTGTTAACTATATCAGGAAATATCTCGATTCTCAAACATGTGTAAGTAAATGCGTTTTGCACCAGATTGTTAT
Source organism: Sinocyclocheilus grahami (assembly GCF_001515645.1). Lineage (NCBI taxonomy): Eukaryota > Metazoa > Chordata > Actinopteri > Cypriniformes > Cyprinidae > Sinocyclocheilus > Sinocyclocheilus grahami. The sequence goes on along the minus strand of NW_015505234.1, from coordinate 4,397,737 downwards.
TTGTGGGTGACAATTAAGGTAGAGTAATAGTGTAATCTGTTAGCCTAACTAAACATAAAAACCCGACTTTTTACTTAAGTAGGCCTACCAGATATGGGTGTCATGCCATAAAATATTTTTAATACGACTGACTGTATTTCATGTGAATTTAATAACAATATTGTAAGTTACTATATTAGGCTATAACATTTTCATTTTACAGAGAGCAAAGAACAGACCATTTTCACTTCAATCTAGCCAGAGTTCAGGCACTCTAAAAAAAACTCCCATTTAAATCACTGAAGCCATTTACACTGTGAAATGAATATCTTACATTCGTACTCGCATCTGCACAGTCCAGCGAGCAAGTAAACAAAACACCGCGTTCAGCGATGGCTCATCTGAACGTCTCTGATTGGCCATTGCATTCATAAGCTCAGCGGAATCGTGTGTGATTGGTTTTAATGCAGCGCTGTACAAACGCGTCTGTCTCTGGCTCAACGCGAACACAGATTTGAATAGCAGTTGATGCTGTGCCGCACTAAACGATCTAATCACACCGGTGTGATTGTATCAAATATAAAAAAAATATTATTTGGCTATTTTTTGTCTTTTGGAAGCTGCATTTAAAATCCACTTGGCTCAGAAATCTGGGGGGAATCAAAGCAGATCAGGGGGATGGGACACAGTAGGAGTCATATATATGGTTTGTGTATAGATACCATCTGCTGTTAGTAGGCTATTAGTTTTTCTGTCGTGTATGTTATGTAGGCAGTGTATTTAACTTCTTAGATTTGTGATATCCTATACAGTTGTTTTTTGTCAAATTAAATCTTTGGCGCTATAATAAAGTTTGTTTCTAATCCAAATTAAAATGTAAAGTGTGCAGCAACTCATTGACCACATTTAATAGGATGTTATTATTATTTTTCTATATATCTGAGTGATTGTCCAGTATTCATTGTGACAGTGACCGACTCTCCCCACTAGATGGAGTCTGTAGCTAGGATGAAGTCCTTTTTGAGGTCTATAACTGGCCTTCCCAAACATGAGTTTGGCTCACCAGTCATTTCACACAAGATTCTTTTTTAAAACATTCTCAAAGCATGCTGGATAACATTGAAAACATAAAAGCAAAAGGGAGACATACCAAATAATTATAAATGTGTTAATTGTTATGCTGACAATATAAACTTCAAAAGTTTGGGGGTCAGTGATTTTTATTATTATTATTAAAATGAATGCTTTTATTCAGCAAAGATGCATTAAACTGATCAAAAGTGACAGTAAAAACATTGTTACAAAAAAATCTATTTCACATAAACACTGTTCTTTTGAACATTCCATTCATCAAAGAATCCTTTACTTTTAGTCATTTAGCAGATGCTTTTATCCAAAGCGACTTACAAATAAGAAAAAGTAATTAAAACTCATATATATATATATATATATATATACACACACACATACACACACACACACACACACACACACACTTAAGAAAATAAATTAAATAAAAATGACAAATGCATACATTTAAAAGCTAAAACATTTAAATGAAAACAAAAAAAATAAAGCTAAAAACAATTCAAAAATATTCAGAACAAAAGGTATGAGTATAATAATGATTCTAACATAACACTAAGCCAAACACCAAAAAACAACTACATGTATGTACAGCCACACACATATATATAGAACTTCATTTCCATTTTGTATGTTGAAGTACTGTAATAACTCAAAATAAATAAAAGTAAAACTTAATAAAAAGCCTATATAGACATAATAAAAAAAACTAATAAAATGACAACATTACTACAACTGTAACTAAAACTAAAACAGATGACTAATACAAATCAAAGTACATTAGTTCATCAGTAATCCTAAAAAAATAACAGAGGCAAACACACATGCTAAAATAACAACAACTTACTGACACATAGTAAGAACTAGATTATAAAAAACTGAAACAGAAGTGGAAAGAGGAGAGATAAAAAGCGATACTTGTGTCCTTTGCCGGTGTCCTGCCCGGTGGAGTCGCAGGGTAGAGTCGATGGTCTTTACACTCTTCGGTCTTCACACGACTGCTCCTGCGGTAAACTAAGCTTCTTTTTAATTCGTTTAACAAAACTCAAATTGAATTCAGCTGGACACACTTTCCTGTTTATCCCAACAAATGGCCACGCAAAGCTCACGACACTGACAAGGTACGCGATACAGTACGAGACCAAACGCCATTTCAGCACGTCTCTTAATAATAAGCAGCACAACTGTTTTCAACATTGATAATAAAAAAATCATGTTTCTTGAGCACCAACTCAGCATAACTGAATGAATTCTGAAGGATCATGTGACACTGAGTGGCGTAATAAACAAATGATAAAATTAAGCTTTGCCATTCAAGTATATTAAAAAATAGAAAAGTTGTATAAAATAGTAATAATATTTCAGTGTTACTGTTTTACTGTATTTTTGATCAAATAAATGACATCTTGGTGAGTACAAGACATACTTTCAAAAATAGTGATTTTTTTAAAGGTTAGATTTACACTTTATATTAAAGTAAAATAGTTCTTATTCTAAATATATAAGATTAAGCTTTTTTAAAATATGACCTACATGGCTACACCAATATCATCCCATGCTAGTTTACCATAATTAATAGAAAATTCATATTACTGAATTCTTTTATCTATTTGTGGCGTTATTGGTGGTATTACTGGTTTTTAAATCTAAAATGTCCACATTGACATTCACATCCAGCACATTCTGATTAGGAGATCTGAGAGCAGATTGCACAGAGGACAGCGGAGGGCTTCAACATGACCTCAGAGATGGAATATTTACCACCTTAATATTCCAGCATGCAAAGTCCAGGGCAGGAAATTATAGACTTTAATTGCATGTGTCATCTATTTTCATCATTTCCCTGAGTTATGCCCCTTAAAATCAATGTGTAACATTTGCTAATAATACCCACTGTCACATTTCAAATGAAAAAGAGCTATTTATATCCTCGCTTATTAACCTCCTATGTGTTCGGGTATAACTCAAAGTGTCATTTGCAGGATAAAGCAGCCATCCGGTCTGAGTCGTACACTAAGAGTGGACAAAGAATAGAGAATAAAGGAGAATGGCAGAGGCAAGAATTTAGGGATGTAGAATAATCAGAACAGCAATAAATATGAGTGAAGCCTGCCCCAAAATGTGATGCATAAATTAATTTAATTATCAGCTCTAATCATGCTCAAAAACATCCAGTATTTTGAAGCTCTGAGAAGCTTGTGAGAAATTTAATAGTAACCATGAAATCATAAAGTCCACTGCGTAAACAGCAAATGCCACAAGGCAATATGTACTTTAACTTCATTAGAGATACCAGTGAAGTCTTTAGTCTAAACATTAAAAAGCGCAAAATTATCTCAAAATGCTGCCCAGAGGGCAAAATATTGGGAAATGCTTGCAAATAAGATTCTGTCGGCAGCACACGGGTAAACATTCAATGATCTGAATATTTATCTGCATAATACATACCTCCAAGAGGTATTTTATATTGCTCATTATTAGAGATTTTGTTGGAAGAATTTCAAAAGCTACATAAATTACTTGGCACAACACATATGTACGTGGCAATACAACAATGACCCAGTGCCATGACAAAAATGTACATTTATAATATCGTAAGGGAGAGAAATGACATAAAATGACATTTTCGTCGAGCACAATATGGGTTGACAATGTTGTATTTGGTAAGAACCACCTTCCACGACATTAAAGCTGCAGTCCGTAACTTTTTTTGGTTAAAAATGATCCGAAATCAATATCTGAGCAAGTACATAACCAGCCAGTGTTCAAAGCTATCGCCTTACTTTAGCCCGATTCACAACGGTTATCTTATAATAATGTTTTCTAATTTGAGTGGTACAGGTAGGTTTTCGCGGAAAATTCGAGCATGGCGCTGCGTCATTACGTTACTTCTGTAAACATAAAGAAGTTGTCCCGGCTACTAGGCTATCGCATGTGAGGATCCTGCAGGTGGCGGATCGTTTATAGCCTTTTCTCACAGCAGCCAAAATAATTAAATGTATAATTTTGATGGCGGATTGTAATCTATAAAGGATTATGTGTTTATGAAACACATGTGAATGAAATTACATTATATTCCAGTTATAAATGTGCTTCTGATTACAGATAGCCTGGGATTACAAAGATTTGCATTTGAAAGAAAACCAGTTCGAAGGGAGTATATTTGGGTTAAAAGAATTTCTAATATGAAATTCGAAGAGTATGACAATTAGATTAGAAAGGATTATGTGTTTATGAAACACACGTGAATGAAATTAAATTATATTCCAGTTATACATGTGGTTCTGATTACAGATAGCCTGGGATTACAAAGATTTGCATTTGAAAGAAAACCAGTTTGAAGGGAGTATATTTGGGTTAAAAGAATTTCTAATATGAAATTCGAAGAGTATGACAATTAGATTAGACTGTACAGAAATTGAAATCTACACGCTAATACACACTATACTCATAGTCACCAATGCTGCCTGATGTTGTTAACATTAATCATTTGAGAATAAAGTATAACAATAATAATAATTTGACCGGTTTGATGTGATATGAGCTAAGCGATCGTTAGATTAAATCACCATTGGTAGCGCGATTTATGGTAATGCTTTTTTCCTCAGTTGGTCAGAACAAACGTGGCAGACTTGTTACTTATTTGTTCAGATGGCAATATACGGTGAAAATTCTTATTTGGGTCATATATTCCAAGACGTAGGCTAGAATCTGTGATTGCGAAGTACAGTAAATATCCACACCGGTGCGGTGACTGACTGCCACACATACTCTTCAGAACATTAGATTCATCCGTGCTGGAGCCGTGTCGACTCACAACCCACGCAAGCTAGATAATTCTGCACACAGCTGCAATTCCAGGTTTTCAAACAGAGATGGCGACAAAGAGACAACATTTACAGACTGCAGCTTTAACAAAACATTCGACAATTTATTCCTTTAAGCAAATGAATAAAATAAATAAGTGTATTCATACAGAAAACAGACAAAGGAAACCGCTGTTAATATACTGTTTATAGCACATACCATTTTAATTATGGAAACCTGTTTCTGACATGCAATAAAAAAATTGTAATTGCGACTTTTTATATCAGAATTCAGACTTTTTTCTCAGAATTCTGGAATATAAACTAAGAACTGCGAGAAATAAAACAGATCTGTGTTATGAACTCGCAATTCTGATAAATACAAACTGTGAGATGTTGACTCAAAATTGCGAGATTTAAACTCAAAATTGCAGAAATTGAAATCTACACGCTAATACACACTATATATTCACAGTCACCAATGCTGATGTTGTTAACATGAACAATTTGAGAATAATTTGAACGGTCTGATGTGATATGAGCTAACTGATTGTTAGATTAAATCACCATTGGTAACGCGATTTATTTTAATGCTTTATTCCTCAGTTGGTCAGAAAAAACGTGGCAGACTTGTTACTTACTTGTTCAGATGACAATATACGATGAACATTTTTATTTGGGTCATATATTCCAAGACGTAGGCTAGAATCTGTGATTGCGAAGTACAGTAAATATCCACACAGATGCGGTGACTGACTGCCACACATACTCCTCAAAACATTACATTCATCCGCGCTGGAGCTGTGCCACTGCACAACCCACGCAAGGAAGATCATTCAGACAGCTGCAATTGCAGGTTTTCAAACAGAGATGGGCGACAAAGAGGTAAAACTTATGGACTGCAGCTTTAACTCAAAATTGCCAGATGTAAACTCAGAATTGTGAGAAATAAAGTCAAAATTGAGATAGAAAGTCATAATTACTTTATTTCATGGTGGAAACAGGCTTCCATGCTTAATCTTCTGTTTGAAGTGGAGCTACTGGATTAAAAAGTGGCCTCTCTCGTCTAAGATGCAACTTCCCATAGCTCACCTCAAAGTCCTTCTTGGTGCCGTCGAGGACTTCCAGGTTACCTGAACGTACATCATAACCAAAAGAGCGCAGTTTCTGAATGCGATATTGAATGATCTGCGTTGTCAGTTCTAACACTGTGGGAGTCTCCATGATCTGCTCCATACTTACTCCAGCAGTGAGGAGGCATTTGAAGCGATCAGCTAGTATAGGCACAGAATAGTATAACAAGGCTGGACACTGAAGTACGATCTGCCTGAGCTCTGCTTCTGTGCATCCCAAAGTCTCCTGGGAGTAGTTGAGGGTGAGTCTCATACTTTCAGGGTTCAGCTCAGTAACATATCCCTTCAGTTTGGAAAGCAGCCGCAAGAGCTCATCGCCAGTAAAGCCCACATTGCGTAGGAACGCCAAGTTATCGTGCAGTACCTCTGGAAGCTTTAGAAGCACGTAGGGATTCTGAGTAAGCAGCTTCTGCAACCAGGTCTTCATGTTGTCCTCCTTCCCACCCAAGTCCAAATAGGTCTTCTGCAGAGTCTGGATCATCTCCTTGTTTTGCGTCATGGGTCGGCTGAAGCTCTGAGGGGCACTGGCCATGAGCTTGCTAATGATGCGTTTGTTGAGATGTAACGTCTGGAAATACGCAATGTTAGCTTTCTGGTTGTCGTGATCGGAGGACGAGGAGAAAAACTAGGTGGGGAATTTTTCAATGATTCCTACTAGATCCTTCTGGCTGGTGCACACGGACATCCACAGCTTTTTCTGAGCCTCCATTTGATCAGGTTTGCAGAGGATGGCCTCAGGATGGAGTTCCAAAACGCGGGCGATAACAGGCCCACTAGCCCCCATGTCCCTCAGCAGAGTGGCGGTCTCGTTCACGTACACGGGACTCTGGCGCAACACCCAACCCTTCAGCTTCCGGACTTTACTGATGTCTACAGACAAGTCGTACAGGGCATTTATGGCAAGCGGGTTCTCTTCTTGAACGATCGAGGAGCAGGGCCTCGTGAGAAGCAAAGGAGTCACTTGAGCCCGCTGGCAGTAGAGACACAGCGATGTCGAGACTAATCGCAACATGTTTGCACAATCTACAGGTCTGTGGGCGGGGCTGTTGTTTGCATTGCATGCAAGTAATGTGCCTGAAACAATTGGAAAAACATATCAGAAAATCTACTTTAAGTCTCAAACTGTTTTAATTAAAAACTTCCTCATGCCCATTTACTCACGTAAAGCTGATATCACATGCAGTCTTTCGAGTCAACAGAATGAGCATTCAGACACTACAAACCATCTACTTACAGGATAAAGAATTGTCAGCAGAAAACAACTAGCTGTCTAATTGCTACCATCCACAAAATGCCAATATCACAGAAGAGCCAAGTTATTTTACACCAACACCTAAGATAATTTAGGCTACTTATGGTAACTAGATATTAGCTTTGGAGAAAACAGCAAAAAAGTAACTAGTAAGACAGTTTCTTTATAATGAGATCATGACATATTTTTCTTGGGATTGCGAAGAAAAACACTAGATACCTTGAGGGTCAAGGATGTTCCAGTAGTTTTTGAATTACATTTATGAGACGACACTATTAACCCTCATGCTCTGTTTGGGGTCTTTCAGCTCATATAAATCAATTTTTATAGATATATATATATATGTATACGCATTAAGAATTTACAGTAAATTGGCTTTTGAAGAAACAGAACAAAATATCAATGACACACCTTGCACTGATGGGCACATAAATATTTTTGTTCAATAAAAAAATTAGAATAACACAGATTAAATGTCCACCATGAAAAATATTATAAGTTAAGATTTTCCTTGAGTACATCAGTATCTATCTATCTATTCACACTCACACACAGATTATACGAGGGAAGTCAGAACACTTTGGCCATTGATATGACATATCAAATTAATATCCTTTTCTGGAAGGAGAGGAAAAGAAAAATGAAAAGAAAATGAGTTAATTTTGTAATTACATCATTATTATTATTACACTTACATCAAACAAACATACCATAAATTCGATCTCAACAGAACATGAGGGAGTGTGTTCTCTCTTATGAAACGTAAGTCATGACATCGAGGTAAAGAAACAAACAGCATTGTCTAAACGCGGCTTGCATTTATTAGTCGGCTTTAATATCATTATCTGAAACGTGTTCATAATACAAATTGATCAGTACCTCTGCAGGTCAAATCTGGTCACATCTTCAATACTTGACCCTGGGGAGACGTGGGCTTCTTTTATTCTGGTCGTGATGCCCATGCGGTCTGAGCACAACAGCGCCACCATTAGTACGGGAGGAACTCTAAAACCAATAAATATAGAAACATTTTGATTTACAGAGTTTGATGGATAATACGAACACAACAAAGGGAAATATGAATTAACCACTCACCTAAACTACAAACTAGTAAAAATTGGCACTAATAAAATATCAACATGTTATGAATGACAGCCAAACTATTTCTAGTTAACAGATAATTCCATTTTAAGCAGCAGTAATTCAGGACTGTTGTGTTTTCAAAACAGAAAAGTTGCTTAAAATGGCATCAGGGACTGTGAATTCTATAATCAGAACAGAGAGCAATTAGTTTGAATGGCAGTGGAGAGTGAGTCACAGTTGGAGCTTAATCACAATGCTGGATCATGCCTGCCTACTCAAACTGTTCACTCAGCCCACCCTTGAAGTCTCTACAATCTGGCGATTTACAAAGAGCTTTGCATTCAGACGGCCCCCACAGACTATTAGGTACCTGTAGGCCGACAAGGTACAGTTTAAGACAACAGATTTTCCTTATTTAAAAACCACGACTTATTTAGAGATGTTAAAAGCTCTGTCTCTCAAAATAAAACGTTTTTAACAAACCATACTTTTAAACATTTTGAGGTCCCGCAGCCGCTTAAAGTTACTTAAACTTTGCTTAAAAAAAGAAAGAAAGAAAGAAAAGAAAAAAGAAAGAAAGAAAAAATTTACAGGTATGATAGAATAATAAAAGAAATAGGCTATACATAAAATATGTAAATATTATATATATTAATATACTGTATTTTCACATAAACACATACACACACATATATATGTGTGCCTGTGTGTGCATATATATATACAGTGGGGAAAAAAAGTATTTAGTCAGCCACCAATTGTGCAAGTTCTCCCACCTAAAAAGATGAGAGAGGCCTGTAATTTTCATCATAGGTATACCTCAACTATGAGAGATAAAATGAGAAAAAAAAATCCAGAAAATCACATTGTAGGATTTTTAAAGAATTTATTTGCAAATTATGGTGGAAAATAAGTATTTAGTCAATTACTAAATTTAATCTCAATACTTTGTTATATACCCTTTGTTGGCAATGACAGAGGTCAAACGTTTTCTGTAAGTCTTCACAAGGTTTTCACACACTGTTGCTGGTATTTTGGCCCATTCCTCCATGCAGATCTCCTCTAGAGCAGTAATGTTTTGGGGCTGTCGCTGGGCAACACGGATTTTCAACTCCCTCCAAAGATTTTCTATGGGGTTGAGATCTGGAGACTGGCTAGGCCACTCCAGGACCTTGAAATGCTTCCTACGAAGCCACTCCTTCATTGCCCGGGCGGTGTGTTTGGGATCATTGTCATGCTGAAAGACCCAGCCACGTTTCATCTTCAATGCCCTTGCTGATGGAAGGAGGTTTTCACTCAAAATCTCACGATACATGGCCCCATTCATTCGTTCGTTTACACGGATCAGTCGTCCTGGTCCCTTTGCAGAAAAACAGCCCCAAAGCATGATGCTTCCACCCCCATGCTTCACAGTAGGTATGGTGTTCTTTGGATGCAACTCAGCATTCTTTCTCCTCCAAACACGACAAGTTGAGTTTTTACCAAAAAGTTCTATTTTGGTTTCATCTGACCATATGACATTCTCCCAATCCTCTTCTGGATCATCCAAATGCTCTCTAGCAAACTTCAGACAGGCCTGGACATGTACTGGCTTAAGCAGGGGGACACATCTGGCACTGCAGGATTTGAGTCCCTGGCAGCGCAGTGTGTTACTGATGGTAGCCTTTGTTACTTTGGTCCCAGCTCTCTGCAGGTCATTCACTAGGTCCCCCCGTGTGGTTCTGGGATTTTTGCTCACAGTTCTTGTGATCATTTTGACCCCACAGGGTGAGATCTTGCGTGGAGCCCCAGATCAAGGGAGATTATCAGTGGTCTTGTATGTCTTCCATTTTCTAATAAGTGCTCCCACAGTTGATTTCTTCACACCAAGCTGCTAACCTATTGCAGATTCAGTCTTCCCAGCCTGGTGCAAGTCTACAATTTTGTTTCTGGTGTCCTTTGACAGCTCTTTAGTCTTGGCCATGGTGGAGTTTGGAGTGTGACTGTTTGAGGTTGTGGACAGGTGTCTTTTATACTGATAACGAGTTCAAACAGATGCCATTAATACAGGTAACGAGTGGAGGACAGAGGAGCTTCTTAAAGAAGAAGTTACAGGTCTGTGAGAGCCAGAAATCTTGCTTGTTTGTAGGTGACCAAATACTTATTTTACCGAGGAATTTACCAATTAATTCTTTAAAAATACTACAATGTGATTTCCTGGATTTTTTTTTGAACATGTTTTTCATTTTGTCTCTCATAGTTGAGGTATACCTATGATGAAAATTACAGGCCTCTCTCATCTTTTTAAGTGGGAGAACTTGCACAATTGGTGGCTGACTAAATACTTTTTTGCCCCACTGTATACATATATACACACACACACACACACACACACACACATGTAAAACTCTAAAATAATTCTAATATAAATTTAGTTCAAATCTACTGATATGTCCACTGATTTATTTATTAGGCGAGAATTTGTCAACTGCATTATTTAATGAATTTCTTTGCCAGATATTGAAGTATGTTGTTGTAGTACAAGAGTGAACACTCATGTGAATGTTTTTCCCTGTATGCAAACAATCAGGTTTTTGCAGAGCATTGCTGAAATTGTTGACTGAAACTGTGACTCTCTGCAAAAAAAAAAAAAAAAAGTGTTCCTTTTTTTAGTTTCACTTGAGAATTAACTAACATAGACTGATTTTTTTCACATTGCATTTTCTCATACTCAAGATATAGAGATAGAGATAGATCTTTTTTGATTCATGAGATAAAACTTTCAACAACAGCACACAAGATTAAAAGAAGAACCTTAAATGGAAAGATAAATGAGAACCATGTGCTCTGGGTTATAAGGGAGGATATAGGCATGAGGAAAATTAAGCAAGAAAAACTGCACCTGAGAAACTGAAGAAAAAAACCCTGCACCTAAGAAGGACAACATCCCAACGTGGGTGGATCTTAACGCCAAACTTCAGAAACAGGTTACTCAAATTTCAGAGTATGTGGAAGGCAACAGGCTGAAAGCAGTCTCAGGGATGGACAGAGTAACAGGATGGTCCGAACCAGGAACACTGTGATACTTCTCGCTCTGCTGCTAGTGAGCAGTTTTGCAGAAGGAGACCCAGAGCCCATTTTTAGAGTTCTTGGTGGGGAACTGGAGATGGGTTATTGCTTTGGCAACGACATTGCTGTGTACAGACTGAATGCTGATGGAAGGGAGCTATTGGGTCAGTCCTCAAGTCCCTCAGTTTTACCACCTGATGCCTTTAAGGGTCGGATCAATTTCTCCAATGATGTTGAAGGGCTCCTTGGTCTGAAGCTCACAAATCTTCAGTACTCTGATTCGGGCATCTACATCAGAGAGTGCTGGAGTGGTAGCACTATGGAAAATTATCACAAACACTTTCTCTACGTTTGTGACAAGGAGTTCAGCTTAAAGGAAATTTCACTGACACCCGGCACAGGTGCAGATCTGGTATGCAATATGGGTTCTATTAAACATGCTACAATAAAATGGTACAGAGATGTGCACAACGTATCTTTGTTCATGGATACTAAGATTTCTTTGGAGCCATTACAAGTGGAGTTAAAAAGCCTCATTCGGGTTCATGGTGAAGGCTCATTTTTACACTTTCAGATGAGTTTTTTCAAGATAGACCTTGTTTTTTCTGTCTGGTCATGGAGGGAGAGCAATGCAGGAGCTTCCAAACCATAGGACTACCAGAGGAGCCTGAAATGAAGACTGTTTATCGTTCTGTAGGAGATAAGGTAGTCCTAACATGTTCAGTAGACCACCTCAGACAGAATCACTGGAAAACACCTTTTGGGCAAGTTAACTCATCGGCACCAGTAGGGACAAGCAAAAATCAGATGTTAGTGTCAACAAGCATGAATTCTGAAGACTATTCCCTAGTCATTCAATCTCTCATAGATCATTCTGGGAGTTATACATTTTTCTCTACCTTCCTAGTTGAAGATTATGTTGTGAATGTGTGCCCTTCGCTTGAATCAACCACTATTTCATTTTCTGCAGAAGATAAGAAGGTAGTCCTCCAATGTAACTTCATGTCTTCACCAGCATTAAGCGATAAAGTCGAGTACTCCAGCGTTCTGTGGTACCGAAAGAATGGTGAGAAGGACATCCAAATAATGGACTCAGGGGATCCTTCTTTAACCCCACCTAATGATTTACAAGGTCGTTTACATTTCTCACAGGTAGATTCTTCTCTCATCATCACTGATCCCAAAAAGGAGGACAGTGAGATGTACTGGTGCGTGGTGCTAGTGGATAATGAGGAGAATTATGAGGGCGATAATGAGGGTGCTTATGATGGTGGTAAGGAAGATGATGAGGTGGAACCCCATTCATGGATAATGGAGGAAGAATACATGGACATGTGTCTCTTTAGGCAGGTCACCAATCTAAAGTTTCACCACCAACCTAAAACAGAACGAAAGTTGGATTATACAGCTCAGCCTGAACCTGAACCTGAATCTGAGACTAACCTGACAATGTATACTGTGTGTGCAGTGATTGCATGCGTATTATTACTGGCTGTAATCTGTATTGTGGTGGTTCTAAAAATAAGAGCTAAGAAAAGATCTGCCACTATTCCAGGAGGAGGTCTTAAACCATCTGAAGAGGAAGGAATATCACTTAAATCAACAAAGATGTAGAGAATAAGGTTACTCCTTTTTGAGCTTCACTGTTTTTACACAATGATTTGTGCATAAGGTTCATGAAAAGTGTAATTGTGAAAATGAAGAGGAAACTACTCAAGGTAAAGGGATACTTCACCAAAAATTCACCAGAAATTCTGTCATCATTTACTTACTCGCGTGTAATTCCAAACCTGAATGACTTTCTTTCCTCTGTGGGACACAAAAGAAAATATTTTGAGATGTGTCTTTTTTTTTTGTACAAACAATCAAAATCACTGGCCACCAAAAACTGCTTGGTAACCAACATTCTTCAAGATATCTTCTCTTGTGGGTAAATGATGAAAGAATTTTAATTTTTCAGTGAACTATCCCTTTAGAGTACAATTTCACCTTCATACCTGAAAGAGGAAAAACATTTGTAAGACTTACTCAAAAGGCTTAATCAAGTATTGCAAAAGGGTGTTCAGTATCACAATTACACATTTGACAATTGTTGTTTTTGTAAACGCTGAAATGGATCACAAGAGTGTCTCCTGGGTGATCACGCAGCAAGACTCAGGCATGAGGGTAATGTAAAACAGCTACTGGCATGCGTGACATTTTCTTGTGCAAAGAAGACAAGACCAGCTGGTTTGTTTCCCTGTCAAATCTTGAGTACACACTAAGCAAATGGTGCTTTAAAAATAAGCACACCATAAAGCCTGTATAAAAGTTGATTTTGCATGAAGACAAACATAAGGGATAGTTCAAAGAAAAATTTAAAATCATTCACTCACCCTCATGTCGTTCCAAACCTGTATGACTTACTTCTTTAGAAAAAATTATGTCATACAGGTTCAGAATGACTTGAGGGTGAGTAAATAATGACAGAATGTTCTTTTTTTTTGGGGTGAACTATCCTGTTAGCTATATGATTTATAGAGGACGGTGTACATATAATGCTTCAACATGCATTTCTCTTAGTTCTTTTCTGCATTTATGGTTCAAACTTGCTCCATGTCTTGTAAAAAACACCTCCATTAATCATGTATCCCATACTTTCAACTGCAAAGAGGCATTTAGCACTACTGAACTGCTGTCATTAGAACGTCATCTCTCCCATGACAGAGATCTTGGTAATGATAAACAACAGATGTGCAAACACATCCGTAAACATTTTCATTCTTCTTCTGACTGGGGACATGTAGAACACTTCCTGTTCTAATTTCTCTTTGGTTTCCATTAATGTGTCAACAGAGTTTGAATCTAATTCTGAATCTAATATCCTAGTCTAACAGCTGGCTGCGTAAACACTGGCAGTCTAGAGAGCACTGTGTGGTTTTAATGGACACGGTTATGTCATGTAAAGCTGCACTGGTGGTCCTGTGTGGTAACACAGATTAGGGAAACAGCTCTGTTAATGTGTATTCCAGATATGACCAATGTGTTTTGCTGTGGTTGGGCAGACAGCCAAAGTACTATCTTTGTTAAATAGGTATTCAAATCATTTGAGTTTCAATGGGATGGTTGGAATTGTTTGAAAGCTTTAATCCATATTTATGTTTTTATTACAACACAGGTGCGTTCTCAATGTATATCCACTGGATAGAAATGATCCAGTGCTTTGTTAATGGATTTTTCTTTTTATAATAACAGCTTGATTGTATTCAAAAATGTTGTCAAATGTTTTTAAAAAAAGTGCTTCTGGAACATGTAACAATCTTGATAATTAACTGAACATGTCATAGCAACATAACCAGAATAACAGAACATGCTGAGTTAGACACAAAGACACATTTGAGATGTACTGGTGCGTGGTGCTAGTGGATAATGAGGAGAATTATGAGGGCGATAATGAGGGTGCTTATGATGGTGGTAAGGAAGATGATGAGGTGGAACCCCATTCATGGATAATGGAGGAAGAATACATGGACATGTGTCTCTTTAGGCAGGTCACCAATCTAAAGTTTTACCACCAACCTAATATAAAACGAAAGTGGGATCATGCAGCTCCGCCTGAAACTGAACCTGAACCTGAATCTGAGACTAACTTGACAATGTATGCTTTGTGTGCAGGGCTTGTAGGCCTATTATTACTGGCTGTGATTGTGGTGGTTCTAAAAATTAGAGCTAAGAAAAGATCTGCGTCTATTCAAGGAGGAGGTCTTAAACCATCTGAAGAGGAAGGAATATCACTTAAATCAACAAAGATGTAGAGAATAAGGTTACTCCTTTTTGAGCTTCACTGTTTTTACACAATGATTTGTGCATAAGGTTCATGAAAAGTGTAATTGTGAAAATGAAGAGGAAACTACTCAAGGTAAAGGGATACTTCACCAAAAATTCACCAGAAATTCTGTCATCATTTACTTACTCGCGTGTAATTCCAAACCTGAATGACTTTCTTTCCTCTGTGGGACACAAAAGAAAATATTTTGAGATGTGTCTTTTTTTTTTGTACAAACAATCAAAATCACTGGCCACCAAAAACTGCTTGGTAACCAACATTCTTCAAGATATCTTCTCTTGTGGGTAAATGATGAAAGAATTTTAATTTTTCAGTGAACTATCCCTTTAGAGTACAATTTCACCTTCATACCTGAAAGAGGAAAAACATTTGTAAGACTTACTCAAAAGGCTTAATCAAGTATTGCAAAAGGGTGTTCAGTATCACAATTACACATTTGACAATTGTTGTTTTTGTAAACGCTGAAATGGATCACAAGAGTGTCTCCTGGGTGATCACGCAGCAAGACTCAGGCATGAGGGTAATGTAAAACAGCTACTGGCATGCGTGACATTTTCTTGTGCAAAGAAGACAAGACCAGCTGGTTTGTTTCCCTGTCAAATCTTGAGTACACACTAAGCAAATGGTGCTTTAAAAATAAGCACACCATAAAGCCTGTATAAAAGTTGATTTTGCATGAAGACAAACATAAGGGATAGTTCAAAGAAAAATTTAAAATCATTCACTCACCCTCATGTCGTTCCAAACCTGTATGACTTACTTCTTTAGAAAAAATTATGTCATACAGGTTCAGAATGACTTGAGGGTGAGTAAATAATGACAGAATGTTCTTTTTTTTTGGGGTGAACTATCCTGTTAGCTATATGATTTATAGAGGACGGTGTACATATAATGCTTCAACATGCATTTCTCTTAGTTCTTTTCTGCATTTATGGTTCAAACTTGCTCCATGTCTTGTAAAAAACACCTCCATTAATCATGTATCCCATACTTTCAACTGCAAAGAGGCATTTAGCACTACTGAACTGCTGTCATTAGAACGTCATCTCTCCCATGACAGAGATCTTGGTAATGATAAACAACAGATGTGCAAACACATCCGTAAACATTTTCATTCTTCTTCTGACTGGGGACATGTAGAACACTTCCTGTTCTAATTTCTCTTTGGTTTCCATTAATGTGTCAACAGAGTTTGAATCTAATTCTGAATCTAATATCCTAGTCTAACAGCTGGCTGCGTAAACACTGGCAGTCTAGAGAGCACTGTGTGGTTTTAATGGACATGGTTATGTCATGTAAAGCTGCACTGGTGGTCCTGTGTGGTAACACAGATTAGGGAAACAGCTCTGTTAATGTGTATTCCAGATATGACCAATGTGTTTTGCTGCGGTTGGGCAGACAGCCAAAGTACTATCTTTGTTAAATAGGTATTAAAATCATTTGAGTTTCAATGGGATGGTTGGAATTGTTTGAAAGCTTTAATCCATATTTATGTTTTTATTACAACACAGGTGCGTTCTCAATGTATATCCACTGGATAGAAATGATCCAGTGCTTTGTTAATGGATTTTTCTTTTTATAATAACAGCTTGATTGCATTCAAAAATGTTGTCAAATGTTTTTTAAAAAAGTGCTTCTGGAACATGTAACAATCTTGATAATTAACTGAACATGTCATAGCAACATAACCAGAATAACAGAACATGCTGAGTTAGACACAAAGACACATTTAAAGAGGTGTTGATGTTTACCACTAAATAAAAACAGTGATTATTTTAGTGCTTAAAACAACTGATTAGACTGCCTTTGCATGATTGAAGCCACTTTGACACGTCTAATCTCTACTTTACTCCAGTTTACTGTTTTCTTTTCTTTTGATACATGTCAGTGATTCATAACGAAGTGATTAACCATGAATCATCCAGCAATGAAGACCAGTTCGACAGTCAGGTTTTTGGATAGGCCATGTCTGCTTTCACTTGTCAAAATAGGCTGTCAACCTCCCCAACTGTCATTATGCATTATGCCAAAAGGCAAGAGTCGTATTTCATGGGTGCCATTTGTTCTCCAACACACATTTGTATTTGTCTTAAAACCTGCACACGTCTGTCCTTTATTTCTAACATTTTGAAACATCTGTAGACCTTAAGCTTTATTTTATTTAAAGGATTCACTCAGACTGTCTAGGTTATCTTATATAATATTTCCCAGGTTATCTGGGTTCTGCATGGTCTTGTCTTGTTTAAACCCATTTAACGACAACATGCATTAAAAGACATTACCTAAAGCATATGAAAGACATGTCTCGCCCCTCAGATATAATAGTTGCTGCACCCCTACTGATAAAACAGCTGCAATTTTAATCTAAAAGATTTTATCCTTGCCATTAGTGTACATATCATCATTTCATCTGAACCTATATTGCACTCCATTCAAATTAGGCTTTATTATTAGCTCAGATACATTCATTATTGATCCCAGACAGGAGGAGGTATGACCAATTAGAGGCTCTCAGATCTGTGCAGAGGTGTTGGGAACATGCCAATGTGTGTATAGTAACAGATTTGTTCAGTTGTGTTCATAATTACAGCACAGATCATTCTCTTTGTGAATACAGGAGACCTTATGCTGGCTTAATCGACTAAACACATGCATGTTTGAAGAGTGAGAGGGTTTTGTTGTTGTTGCCTTAAAAAGTATTTTGAACACTTAAGCCAGTTAAAAATGCATACTTATATTTGCATTATATATCAAAACAAGTGGAATTTAGTGGCATACGGTAGTATGAAATATTATTACAAATTAAAATAACTGTTTTCTATTTGAATATATTTTAAAATGTAATTTATCCCTGTGTTGACAAAGCTGAAGTTTCAGAAGCCATTACTCAAGTCTTCAGCATCACATCATCCTTCAGAAATCATTCTAATATGCTGATTTGGAAACATTTGAGCTGCTTAATATATTTTGTGGACATATTTTGTATATATATATATTTTTAGGATTCTTTGATGAATAGAGAGTTCAACAGAACAACATCAATTTGAAATATAAATCTTCTGTGAAATGTTAAATATCTGTACTGTCACTTTTAATCAACGCATCCTCAAGTGTATGCAAAAGTGACGTTAGTTCTGAAAAAATCTAGTATAATTTCTGCTTTAGAATTTGCTCAAAATGTGATTGTTTTTGAACTGTCTTTGTGTGTAATATATCTTAAAATGCTGCCTACATAGACAGCAGGTTTTTGAACGCACTCTAGCATTTACAGTGGGTATAGAAAAAAATCACCCCCCTTTAAAATAACCACATTGTGTCACCCTTTATCACCCATAGTTGATTGTTTGCTTCAGCTGCACTACCAAGGACTGAAATGCTCCAGGAAAGCTCTTTTCATGCTGAGCTAATCAAAATGACCACAGCTGATCACAGTTGAATGTCAAATGGCTTTGTGTGCCATGAGAAGGTTTTGAGGTAAGGTCAATTGAGTTTACAAGTGGGGGGGGGGGGGGGGGGGGGGGGGGGGGTCCTTTTTGTAAAGAAAATTAAACATTGAGTTTGTGGTGATCTAACTGGCCACCAAACCTTACAGGAATTACCTTTTACTGATTTTAATTAAAATGCATGCATGAACGAATGCAGTTTTTCTTTTCAGAAGGGGAAACAAATTAACCCTCTTTTTTTATTTTTTTATTTTTTTCATAAAGCATTACATGTTAAACATGACACATAATATGACTGTTTCCAAAAAATATCAGTTCCTAGAGACGAGCCGCGAATATAACTCAAAAAATGTGTCATGAGGCAATGTGACTTTGCCGTACAGCAACACTAAATCAAAAAAATCACATTAATAAACTCAACCAACCAAGAGTATTTGTCCAGACAGGATATGCCCCCTGAAATAGCCCTGGAACAGCCTAACCGCAATAAAAATACACACACACAAACACTATGAGCTAGGAGTGACTTCTAGGGCAAAAAAAGCCACTAGCAGCATAAGTCCTCTTGCTTTCTGAGGGGACTAAAATTAAGGAGAGCGGATCATCAGGAATGTCTATCAATTAAAACTGATTCTAACAGTAGTGTGATGAGTGCTGGGCTTCTAGGTGAGATAATAGCTGTTCAAATGATGAATG
Source organism: Sinocyclocheilus grahami (assembly GCF_001515645.1). Taxonomy (NCBI): domain Eukaryota; kingdom Metazoa; phylum Chordata; class Actinopteri; order Cypriniformes; family Cyprinidae; genus Sinocyclocheilus; species Sinocyclocheilus grahami. The sequence goes on along the minus strand of NW_015505234.1, from coordinate 4,378,385 downwards.
AGGTTGACAAACCTGGAAAATTGATCAATCACTGTTAAGAGCAGGATTATTAAACAGTTTAACGTTTTAATTGAATTAATTACATGCTATGCTGATTAAATATTTTAATTTCAAATGTACTGAAGAAAGCCTCCAAATTAACCAAATTAAAATGATTTAAAACATTACTTGTACATTATTGAATAGACATTGCAAAAATGCTTTTAAAAATTAGTGCTTTTTAAAATTTGTATAACAATTCCTTATTATGACATTTGCCTATGCGTCAGGGAGTATAATTATTTTTTAAACAATTAATTGTAATAAATCTGTCCATTAAACTGACAGCCCTGGTTAAGAGAATATTTTTATTACTTGATTTCATATTAATAGTCAGTTTATTTTCATCCTGTTGATTTCAAAATGTTTACTGTTTCTCTTTTGAAGTATTGTGTGGCTTCATTTTTATGGGACCAGCTGCCTAGTGTAAATAATGTTTTTGTCCTAGTCTTCTTGTGTACACTGCCTCCTCCGGGTGTTTGTAGACCTGCAGGTTCAGCTTCCTGCTGCCATGGGCTGCATTTCTTTCTCCCTGCATGCTATGTGGGTATAATTATTGCACCTAGCTTGTTGCATAGATATTTGTATGCATGTATGTTTGTGCTTATCTTTTCACAGGCTCTGTGTTGGTGAGGGACTCCTCTGAGAAGTGATTTGGAGCCTGGCATCTGGGTCTGTCAGCTCCCCATTTGGTGGCTATAGGGACAGTAAAAACAAGCCTTTAGTGAGATGATGTAATGGGCATCATAGTATAGTATTATACCTTTCAACAAAATCTATCATTATACTTTTAAGTTAAGTTCATGTGTTTTTGATCAAATCTGTGATTTGTACTTGTAAAGTATGTTAAGGAAGTTATTTGTTATAATATTCATGAACCTGATGAGGAGTTACTTAAGAGTTCACACACACACACACACACACACACACACACACACTCTCACACACACACACACACACACACACACACACACACACACACACACACACACACATGCATTTAGAGTATTATATTATGCTTGCAACCCTCATAGGTCAAGCATGGGTCAGATATATGAGGAAAATGAGGACAATGATATGCAAAATCACCATAAAAGCATAGGCCGTCAAGTAGTCCACACAAATCTTTCACTACTATTTCAAGTCTTTTATTATAAGAATGGTGTGGGAACAGATCACATTACTGTTATTACACAATTATTAAGTTATTTTTCATTGAAAACATTTACACTTGCCATAACTCTCTACCTCGATTGTTCATGAACATACAGTAGGCCTACATAAGAGAACTAGCAATGTCCAATTAGTGAACAGATTTATTGGAGTCGAGTCCCTTCAATAAATTGTTTATTCTGGTCCTAATCCGAATCAAGCTAATCCGATTCTCGCGTTGACATCGGTAGGCTATTTATACTACTTTTGCGTGCTCTTATTCAGGCATGTTTCTTCTTATTCACAGAAAGCATCGCTCTGAAACTGATCCTCTAATGTAAACCTATGCGACCATTACGCCTTTGAAGGTGGTAAGAAAAAGCTATCCGAAATCGTGTTTTTGTGGGCATTTAAACAAATAAACGAACATGCTAATAACTATAGTCTGGAAACTAGTATTGGTAGGTTAAGGAGTAGGTGTGGGGGAGGGGTTTGGATTAGGGGTGGGGTTAAGGGTAGTGCCTTCAACGAGGGGGGGTCATAATTTGGAGGGTCAATACCACGCGCCGTTGGAGATTACGCTGCTGAGTGCATAAACGCGAACGCTACTTTCAGCCGCGTTCTTGCAATAACCGCCTGGTGTGCATGTAATCAAATGTCGCTGTTCATCACAAAAAGGTATCATATGACTTTAGGAGAACTGTATCTATAAATCATCTGCACTAAGATCCCGCTGCGAGGATCACCATTAATTGTCGTTGCATGAAAAATACTGACATAGCCTAGGCTACTTATTAAACTGTATGTTTTCCATAGAGGAAAGTCTGAAACGACATGAGTAAATACCAAAATTTTCATTTTCTGCATGAACTATCCCTTTAATAAACTCATATCTACAAGCGATGTTTTGAAAAACCCTTTGTGAATAAGTGTCTAAACTACTCAATGAAAGAAAGAAACAACTGGTTTGTGCGTCAGATACAAACAACCAGAAACTTGTCTTCCCCGATGCCCGTTTTCAGCAGTAGTCTCTGATTAAAGGTAGAACGCAGGCAAACAATTGACAGAGGAAGAGAAAACCCCACTGGTTATCCATGCGCGATGCCCACCCCCTGCTTTTACAGAAAGCCAACATTATCCATCTCTCACTTGATACAGACGCTCAGCACACGCGTCGTTTGGCTGATATAGGTGGGCTGACTCGAGAACCGCAGGACTATCTGGATAGCAACTTTACTGGATCGAGTCCAGGCTTGTTTTATTGGGGAATATTTCAGCACGTCGTGAGTGGTAAGAGATGCGCGGATCGTCCTCTTGACAGTGTCTGTGCTCATCTAACTTTCATTAATGTTGTGTTTGTACCGTGTGATTTTTAAAATAGCCGTACTGATCATACTAACTTCTAAGCTGCGATTGCATTTGATACAGCTTCTCTCGAAGCTCGGGCAAGAAGTTGTGTCAGCGGAGGCTGTTTGACAAGGGATGCTCTTGACAGATGTGGCTGGATTCAGTCTTATGAACAAGATAGAGATGTAAACAGTGATTTGTAAACTAATTTTTATGTACCAGTAAGATGTTTGTAAAATGTTTTATTAGTTGTTTGTGTAATTAATTTGGCAGTCTTGTGGAAAGAGTTATGGTTCGATTTAACCGTGTAAAAAGAAAATATTAAATGCATTTTTAAACCATGATTTAAAACATAGGCTACATATCATATATTGCACCTTGTTCCAGCTATTAGGCATGCTCTGGTAAAATATTTATAAAAACATCTCAAACCAGACTAAACTGCATTGCCGGTCTTATCTGGTCTCCAAACCTGGTCATGCTTGTCTTTTGAGTTAATTGGTTAAGAAGGGTTTCAGGCGATTTTCATTAGATTTGGTTTGGAGACCAGCGTGGCCAGGCTATGAGACCATCTTAATGAGACCAGCAAATCAACTGAATACAATCTTAAACCAGCAAAAACAAGCTTAAGACCAGCAAACCATTGTTAAGCAGTTTTTTTATTCTTGCAAACTCTGCAGGAAAGCTATGGGGTAATGCACTGTAGACATTTTGATGGTTATTTATTGAGCGATGCTGTATTTATGGTTTTTTAGATATTATGGATTGGTCACTTACATTAGTGTTTTGCCTGTAGCTATTTTGGCCATAGACAGACATTAACCTTGAATAGCATCCTGCTGTGTCTGTAGGCATGTAGACACATGGAGAGAGTTTAGACATGTAATAATAATAACAAAAGTAAAAAATATATATATATTTTCATTCATGTGATTCAGTTCAGATTCGTCAAATATCTGCTAGATGTACCAGTGCAGATTGAGACCTTGACAACACTTTTGATTTGGCAAGAATTAAATTAATTTTTAAATTGCAATGAGCTTGAATTGTTGTATGCATAACTGTTAAAAACTCATTATAGCCATGGTAATGTCTCCAAAGATGACAAAATGATTCAAATAGTTTCTCGTTTACCTCACCTAATGTCAAGAGTAGTTTGAGAATTCATTAACTATCAAACAGATTAATATATTCACAGCAAGGTCAAGATACCCAAACATTTACATAGAAGAAATGTGACAGAGAGAAATAGATATCAATTTTCTTCCAGTAGCTGACAGCTCATAGTACTGGTGCTTGATTGTGTTGGTCGATGTGGCTGGAGCGATTTTTTGTCAAATGGCAGAGAAAGCTAATCGTAGCTCTCAGTGTGCACACTGATGGAAATACATTTTGCCCCTACATTCCCTATTCCCAGTGTGGTAATCAGTTTGTTGAATGAAAAAGCAGAATCATAAGAGACTTTATTGTTAGAGACAACCCTGAAAATCCTGTAAATGGTTTGAAAAGAGCTACAGCCAATGAGGATTTCAAGATTCACACACACACACACACACACACACACACACACACACATGCATTTAGAGTATTATATTATGCTTGCAACCCTCATAGGTCAAGCATGGGTCAGATATATGAGGAAAATGAGGACAATGATATGCAAAATCACCATAAAAGCATAGGCCGTCAAGTAGTCCACACAAATCTTTCACTACTATTTCAAGTCTTTTATTATAAGAATGGTGTGGGAACAGATCACATTACTGTTATTACACAATTATTAAGTTATTTTTCATTGAAAACATTTACACTTGCCATAACTCTCTACCTCGATTGTTCATGAACATACAGTAGGCCTACATAAGAGAACTAGCAATGTCCAATTAGTGAACAGATTTATTGGAGTCGAGTCCCTTCAATAAATTGTTTATTCTGGTCCTAATCCGAATCAGGCTAATCCGATTCTCGCGTTGACATCGGTAGGCTATTTATACTACTTTTGCGTGCTCTTATTCAGGCATGTTTCTTCTTATTCACAGAAAGCATCGCTCTGAAACTGATCCTCTAATGTAAACCTATGCGACCATTACGCCTTTGAAGGTGGTAAGAAAAAGCTATCCGAAATCGTGTTTTTGTGGGCATTTAAACAAATAAACGAACATGCTAATAACTATAGTCTGGAAACTAGTATTGGTAGGTTAAGGAGTAGGTGTGGGGGAGGGGTTTGGATTAGGGGTGGGGTTAAGGGTAGTGCCTTCAACGAGGGGGGGTCATAATTTGGAGGGTCAATACCACGCGCCGTTGGAGATTACGCTGCTGAGTGCATAAACGCGAACGCTACTTTCAGCCGCGTTCTTGCAATAACCGCCTGGTGTGCATGTAATCAAATGTCGCTGTTCATCACAAAAAGGTATCATATGACTTTAGGAGAACTGTATCTATAAATCATCTGCACTAAGATCCCGCTGCGAGGATCACCATTAATTGTCGTTGCATGAAAAATACTGACATAGCCTAGGCTACTTATTAAACTGTATGTTTTCCATAGAGGAAAGTCTGAAACGACATGAGTAAATACCAAAATTTTCATTTTCTGCATGAACTATCCCTTTAATAAACTCATATCTACAAGCGATGTTTTGAAAAACCCTTTGTGAATAAGTGTCTAAACTACTCAATGAAAGAAAGAAACAACTGGTTTGTGCGTCAGATACAAACAACCAGAAACTTGTCTTCCCCGATGCCCGTTTTCAGCAGTAGTCTCTGATTAAAGGTAGAACGCAGGCAAACAATTGACAGAGGAAGAGAAAACCCCACTGGTTATCCATGCGCGATGCCCACCCCCTGCTTTTACAGAAAGCCAACATTATCCATCTCTCACTTGATACAGACGCTCAGCACACGCGTCGTTTGGCTGATATAGGTGGGCTGACTCGAGAACCGCAGGACTATCTGGATAGCAACTTTACTGGATCGAGTCCAGGCTTGTTTTATTGGGGAATATTTCAGCACGTCGTGAGTGGTAAGAGATGCGCGGATCGTCCTCTTGACAGTGTCTGTGCTCATCTAACTTTCATTAATGTTGTGTTTGTACCGTGTGATTTTTAAAATAGCCGTACTGATCATACTAACTTCTAAGCTGCGATTGCATTTGATACAGCTTCTCTCGAAGCTCGGGCAAGAAGTTGTGTCAGCGGAGGCTGTTTGACAAGGGATGCTCTTGACAGATGTGGCTGGATTCAGTCTTATGAACAAGATAGAGATGTAAACAGTGATTTGTAAACTAATTTTTATGTACCAGTAAGATGTTTGTAAAATGTTTTATTAGTTGTTTGTGTAATTAATTTGGCAGTCTTGTGGAAAGAGTTATGGTTCGATTTAACCGTGTAAAAAGAAAATATTAAATGCATTTTTAAACCATGATTTAAAACATAGGCTACATATCATATATTGCACCTTGTTCCAGCTATTAGGCATGCTCTGGTAACATATTTATAAAAACATCTCAAACCAGACTAAACTGCATTGCCGGTCTTATCTGGTCTCCAAACCTGGTCATGCTTGTCTTTTGAGTTAATTGGTTAAGAAGGGTTTCAGGCGATTTTCATTAGATTTGGTTTGGAGACCAGCGTGGCCAGGCTATGAGACCATCTTAATGAGACCAGCAAATCAACTGAATACAATCTTAAACCAGCAAAAACAAGCTTAAGACCAGCAAACCATTGTTAAGCAGTTTTTTTATTCTTGCAAACTCTGCAGGAAAGCTATGGGGTAATGCACTGTAGACATTTTGATGGTTATTTATTGAGCGATGCTGTATTTATGGTTTTTTAGATATTATGGATTGGTCACTTACATTAGTGTTTTGCCTGTAGCTATTTTGGCCATAGACAGACATTAACCTTGAATAGCATCCTGCTGTGTCTGTAGGCATGTAGACACATGGAGAGAGTTTAGACATGTAATAATAATAACAAAAGTAAAAAATATATATATATTTTCATTCATGTGATTCAGTTCAGATTCGTCAAATATCTGCTAGATGTACCAGTGCAGATTGAGACCTTGACAACACTTTTGATTTGGCAAGAATTAAATTAATTTTTAAATTGCAATGAGCTTGAATTGTTGTATGCATAACTGTTAAAAACTCATTATAGCCATGGTAATGTCTCCAAAGATGACAAAATGATTCAAATAGTTTCTCGTTTACCTCACCTAATGTCAAGAGTAGTTTGAGAATTCATTAACTATCAAACAGATTAATATATTCACAGCAAGGTCAAGATACCCAAACATTTACATAGAAGAAATGTGACAGAGAGAAATAGATATCAATTTTCTTCCAGTAGCTGACAGCTCATAGTACTGGTGCTTGATTGTGTTGGTCGATGTGGCTGGAGCGATTTTTTGTCAAATGGCAGAGAAAGCTAATCGTAGCTCTCAGTGTGCACACTGATGGAAATACATTTTGCCCCTACATTCCCTATTCCCAGTGTGGTAATCAGTTTGTTGAATGAAAAAGCAGAATCATAAGAGACTTTATTGTTAGAGACAACCCTGAAAATCCTGTAAATGGTTTGAAAAGAGCTACAGCCAATGAGGATTTCAAGATTGGAGTGATTGAAAAGAGAAAGGCAATCTTTACTGCAGTCTAGATGCTAAAGTATATGTCAGATTTTATTCTTTTTTTTTTATTTCAAGAGCCATCATAATGTGTTTTTGGTCTCTTTCTCAGAAATGAAAGTGTAGTTATTTATACAAAACAGGAGAGCTGACATAACCAGAGTTTCTCAAAAATACAACCAGCTGGTCACATGCAGATATAAGTTGAGTGATTTCAATATATTGATTGTCACAGACACAAAACAATCTGATCAACCCCGATAGTGCTTGACTGTTTTAGTAACAGCTCTCTTATGCCATTTGCTGTATAAAACTCCTAACAGCTGCAGTGGTGACTAGTCCCTCTCAGGAGCTAATAAAAAGCACAGGGAAACCACCTCATTGAATGCTAAATTAGCAGGGCAGCAAGAGCTTTTTCATGCAAAGTTCAAGGAAAAGTTCAAGACAAGCGACATGGCTGTTCATTGATAAGTAATTTGTTGAGTGCTTGATTGCCATATCTGTAAATTTATGTTCTAACAATGTGTTTGAAATTCTGACAACATCCATAATTGCCATGCTACATTTTTCTGACATGTTCATTTATATTAGCTGCAGAAAGAGAATATGTAATATGGCATTTCCGCTTCTTACATTTTGTCTTACAAATCACTGATACCATAGACCATATTCATTCAGGGACTAACAGAGAGAGAAAATTGTACTTGGAGGCCATCACTGCCAATTTTGTGCCACCTTGATGAAATGGATCTTTTAAGGACTTGCTCAAGAGAAACATGTGGCAACATACAGTACATCACAGCTAAAATAGGCACTGCATTATTTAAGATGGTAATTTTCAAAATTTGAAGAGAAATGAGACTGTGAGGCAGAGAATTTGTTGCAGATATTGCATGTCTAATAGCAACACCTCAAACAGTGTGAACTAAAAACTGGAGCAACATATTGATTTTGGAGCAGGTTCGGGCCATTTGAAATGTATTTTAGCTGAGGAAAGGCCAACTAGTTTGGGTTGTCATCTGTGACTAATACTGAGATGCCATATGTTTTGAGCTGAATTCTGGGCATTCAAAAGTAGATGAATTCACATTACCATTTTAAAGCACATGCAAATGGAAAGAGATGAATGCTTCCAATTCATTAGTCTTGCGTAGCCAGATCTTTGACAAAATGGCAAAAGGGCTGGTCCACATCACAGCTTATTCTGGCCAAGAACTGCTTGCATAAACAGGAACATTGTTATTATAGTATCAGTGAGATACTATTATAGTCAGTTTACATGAATAATAGGAATAATAGGCAAACTTTGGTAAACTATTAGAATTTTTCATCATCAGAGGTGCTTGTTGTATCAGCTTGGTACCTTGTAAACACAAATGTATTCCATGGTGGACTAATAAATCAGATTAGAGCTTGACAGATTAGAGAGCTGCATGCATTAGATATTTGGCCAGCGAATGGACTGATCTGAGTCCAGGTGACAGAAATGACCACCTTGTTACTGTGGTTTAGGTTACGGTTTTGCAATTATTTAAATATGGAAGTAATATTGTAATAGGACCAAGTAGCCTATTCTGTGATTGTAAGAATGATCAAATGTGAAAAATATGTACTACAGTCCCAACTCCTTACTTTAGCTCCTACAGTGATAATGCATCTCACATCTGCCTATTTGTTATGAAACTCCATAAACACTGTGTAATCATCTCTCAAATGCAAAGCAGACACACTTTTTACAATCTGGCACTTTATCTTGTTTAAATGTTTTAAAGTCTAAAAAAAAACATTCTAACTGACAAAGAAAAGTGCAATCCTTCCTTTTTGCTACATAGGTTGCTTTAGTAAATAAGTGTCCATGCTTGCCTTCCTGACAGAGTGAAGAATGTGATGGTGACGGAGCAGTATGGAGTGCTCGTGGAAGACTCTACTTCTGCTCGTGTGCACGTCTTTGGGGGTGCAGTACACTGCCATCCGTTCCCTCCATGACTCCTTCGGTGGCCCATGCCAAGACTCCGCCCACTGCCAAGGACACCAGGGTAAAGGTGAGTCACTGTCCTGTAACACAAAGCATTAGATTTTCACAATGACATTTAAAATTGTATGAGCATTCTGCAGGTCAGTGCTGTCACAGGAAGAAATGAAAATTAAATTTGGAAGTGGAAATGTGTGGGGTTTTTTTTCAAATTGTATCAGGTTTACAATAACCCACTGATGGATTGTATTTACATTTATTCTGATTAACAAATAAACAAGGTTTTCCTCTATCTTTGTCTGGGTCATTTTTATTATGCCGTACAGTTTCATGTTCCCATAATACAATATATTTATTAAAGCTGGAATGATAAAATGACAGATCTTTGCAAAAGAAATATGTTGTTTCATTCGAAGATTGAGTTATGACATTTTCACAATGAGATCAATAACATGCATTCAAAAACATAGGGTGAATTTTCATTTAATGCTGAAATATATTGGATAAAATAAACAGAGCAGCGATTAGGTGACGGAGCAGTATGGAGTGCTCGTGGAAGACTCTACTTCTGCTCGTGTGCACGTCTTTGGGGGTGCAGTACACTGCCATCCGTTCCCTCCATGACTCCTTCGGTGGCCCATGCCAAGACTCCGCCCACTGCCAAGGACACCAGGGTAAAGGTGAGTCACTGTCCTGTAACACAAAGCATTAGATTTTCACAATGACATTTAAAATTGTATGAGCATTCTGCAGGTCAGTGCTGTCACAGGAAGAAATGAAAATTAAATTTGGAAGTGGAAATGTGTGGGTTTTTTTTCAAATTGTATCAGGTTTACAATAACCCACTGATGGATTGTATTAACATTTATTCTGATTAACAAATAAACAAGGTTTTCCTCTATCTTTGTCTGGGTCATTTTTATTATGCCGTACAGTTTCATGTTCCCATAATACAATATATTTATTAAAGCTGGAATGTTAAAATGACAGATCTTTGCAAAAGAAATATGTTGTTTCATTCGAAGATTGAGTTATGACATTTTCACAATGAGATCAATTACATGCATTCAAAAACATAGGGTGAATTTTAATTTAATGCTGAAATATATTGGATAAAATAAACAGAGCAGCGATTTAAAAAAATCTAATTAAATTACTTCTAACACAAAAACAGTCTTTTTATTTTCTTTCCATTGTGTAAATAGAATTAACAAAATTAAGTATCTGAGCTTGACCAGATCATGTATCTCAAAAACCTTTTGTAGAAATACTTCAATACAGACATAAAGTTACAGAACTTAAAAACTGCATAACAGCAATGACCCATCTACTCATGTGTACTCAATTTCATCTGCAAAATGCCAGAATGCATTTTTAGACACAGTTTAAGCCCTCCATTAAATTATAGTTTGCATAGAGACTTAAATTCAATTATAATTCATGTTTGATTATGGACATAGCTTTAGCTGGTTTGACAAGATCATTCTAAAGGATTCAAGTTACATTCTCTCTATAGGCTTATCTCTCTCAGGTCATCACTTCTGTAATGAGTAAGTTTGTAAGGAAAGAAATTAGCAGAGAACTGTTAGAAATGCAACCTGGAAATTCCCCCCTCATCTGCTGTAAGGAGCGAGAGATGGAATATCAATAATTAATTCTACAATTATCTCATCATTAATCTGCCATAATATGTCCTCACAGACCAGCTGTTTGCACTTCCAGCAAGCGTCGACTCACACAACCTAATGTGCCACGCACAATCAGTCTCTCATCAGCCGTAATTACAAGCGTTATCAGTCTCTCCCACCCTCCTGCTATATATAGTAATTGTTCATTTTGAGCAAAAGTCGCATAATCTTTTTCGTATGTGGAGAAATGCCGTTGTTCATATTTCAATTTTATACATTTATACATTATTGCTTCAAAATGGTGAAATGATTACCACCACAGAAGGAGGCAATCCAAGTCTTCAAAACAACATTATTACTGCTGTATGTTTCCTCTCTGTGGGCAGAATAGGTTTTTGAATTGCACTAGACTTTATTATGTTTTTGTTAAGATTAGGCTGTGCTTTTCCCTAAATTAAAGCTCCAGGTATTTTCTTTCCCAAATAAATGATTGATTAAAGATGAAGCTGAACTAATTGGGTCTTTTGTGGCCTTATAATGTCCTCTGAGGTTTCAGAGCACCATATTATCTCACTTTCTCTTCTTCTCTTCCCCAGAGCAGAGATGGAAATCTCTCTGCGATGACAGCCAAGTCCCTCATGAGACTAGTGCTGCCGCCGCTCGAAAGCACATCCTTCTGTTTGCACAAACCCGCAGTGGCTCCTCGTTTACTGGACAACTTTTCAATCAACACCCTGGCATATTTTATGTTTTTGAGCCTCTTTTCCATGTGCAACAGGCCTTCACCAATTCTAGTAGCCGTCTACAAAGGGCTTTGGATGGCAGAGCTCTTCTGGGAGCCTACCGAGACCTCCTACTCAATCTCTACAACTGTGACTTCAGCTTCTTGGAGAGCTATATTCGCCCTGAACCACAGGATCACATGACCGGGGCCTTTTTCCGCCGCAGCTCCAGTCACGCCCTGTGCACGCCGCCTGTCTGCCAGGAAGGTGGTGAGGAGATTCTAGCAGGCCAACCGGATGAAGTCTGGTGCCCAAAAAAGTGCCAGGCCTTGAACCTCACACTAGCCTCTCAGGCTTGCCAAGCACGAAGTCACGTGGCCATAAAAACAGTTCGTATCCCAGAGATAGGCGATCTACGTACGCTTTCAGAAGACCCCCGTTTAGATTTGAGAATTGTCCATTTGGTGAGAGACCCCCGAGCCATTCTCACCTCCCGCATGACTGCTTTTGCCGGTAAATTCAGGGCCTGGAAGATCTGGAATGCCACTGGCCGCCAACCACGGTATGTGGACCTGACGCAGATAACGAGAACATGCAGAGATATTGAGTATTCTGTGGAGACCAGCCTGCAGAAACCCTCATGGCTGAGGGGGAGGTATCTTTTGGTACGCTATGAAGACTTGGCCTTGAATCCTGAAGAAAAGTCCAAGGAGATATACAGATTTCTGGGGCTGGACCTGCATCAAAGAGTGCTCACATGGATTGCTCATAACACCAATGGCACTGTCCCATCTTCTTCAGAGTGGAACTATAAGTACTCCACTACAAGAGACTCTAAAGCCACAGCTCAGAGCTGGAGAGTACATCTGAACTTTGACATTGTTAAGACAGTTCAATCTCTTTGTAACAGAACTCTTGCTTTGCTAGGCTATAAGCTTGTCCAGTCCGTAGATGAACTGAGGAATATAACAAAAAGTTTAATGGAGCCTAGGACATAGTAAAGTTCATTTTTATGTGAACTACTCATTCATTCATACACTCTAAAAAATGCTGGGTTGTTTCAACCCAACTTTGGGTCAAATATGGACTAACCCAACTTTTGGGTTAAAAATGTAATGTAAAAATTTAACCCAACAGATGGGTTAGTCCATATTTGACCCAACTTTTGGGTTAAAAATGTAATGTAAAAATTTAACCCAACAGTTGGGTTAGTCCATATTTGACCCAAAGCTGGGTTGAAACAACCCTGCATTTTTTAGAGTGTACACTGAAACAAACAGTACTCACAGGTTCCAACAAAGTACATTTGGTTACATAATATTGTGTTAGTTAATTTTTATATTTTTCAGTTTGTTTTGACAATTTGCATACATTGCAACATTTTAGATCCTACTTTGGTGAAAACTTAGCTCATGAATAATAATTACGGATATAATGCTTAGTACCTTTCTCTAAAGGGATAGTTTACCAAAAAATAAAAATTCTGTAATCATTCACTTACCATCTTGTCGTTCCAAACCTGCATGATTCTCTTTCCTCTGTGGAACTTAAAAATATATATTTTGAGAAATGCCTCAGTTATTTTTGCCCATACAATGGAAGTTAAAGGTAACCAAAATGGTTTGGTTACCAACATTCTTAAAAATTCATTATTTTGTTTTCTGCAGAAGAAAGAAAGTCCGGTTTTGAACAGCATGAGGGTGAAAAGAATATGATAGAATTTTCATTTTAGGATGAATTATTCCTTTAAGCATGTAAAGTTCTTAATGCTAAATGCTAAATAAGCACACAGGCCCACCATTTTCAGCCTGTAAATGTGCATTTATGTGACCCCAACTTCAAAAATGATCTCTCTCTGATGGCTTTGTGAGTCAGAGTCAGTGATTATTTGTAAGTGCAGAGTCGACATTGGGAAAAGCACTTTGGCGCTATGCAGCCACTTTGCAATTTGTGGATAACAGATATAAAACTACACAAGTCAAAATCCTCATTTAATTAATATGCTATCTCTTGTTCACAGGGCCCCCTTGAGGTTGAGCCTTTGGCTGCAGCCCATGTGATCCCTTGGGTTAATGTGGCCCTGCTAATTACTGTTTTAGTTCATATCATGGATTAAATGACTAAACCCATGAACACAGCACATTTTGGAAGTCTGCGCGCTCAAATATCTGCCATTATGTAATGAAAATGTAATTTCATTGCATACATGTGTTGCATACATGTGATTATGAGTCTTGGGAATATTGAATTGTGTCAGTCTTTAGCCTTAAAATACTCTTGGATTTGTGTTGTTGTACATGCCCTCCTGTCAGTTACATTAAGCAATTTATTACTTCTATGTAAAACATGCCCTTAAACGCTAACACTTTTACATATTGGAAATATGCTGTGTAAACAGTTCCTCATCTCAGGTATATGATTATTAAATGCTATTCTTCAGCCGCACTGCCAATTAATAAATATGCAGAGAAAAGAGGAAAGCTATATGGTTGAATAAATTATTCCTCTTCATATTGTTTCAGTCCTTCGAAATCGGTGGTTCACAATGATATAATGTGTTTGTTTCATTCAATTATTTATTTATGGAAAATTATTTATTTATGGAAAAATGTACAGAACAGAATTATGTGAGACACTGTGCAACTGGTATTTTGTAGCAGTATTAATGATAGGTTCTGAGTGCTTATTTGTCTACACATTGACCTGTGTTATTATTATTTAAGCATGACTGCTGGCAAGTGGAAATTAATCTGAAGCACTAGGTTTGATATAGGTGTTTGTTGCTGCAGTATGGTATTCTCTATGGTCTGCTATTCTCATCAGTTTTCCACTTTCTTTTAATACTTGACATTTGTGGTGTTCTGCTGAGGCTGGAGCATTTTGGTGAAGTGCTGATCATCTTCTCAATGTCAGCAGTCCAGCTTTAGCTTGAAAATGGAAAAAGTGATTACCAAGGGACATGGCCATAATTCAGACTTTCTTTTTGTCAGTTCATTTTGTTTTCAAAGACAAGGATGCCTGATGTTAACATATTTAATGGATGTTAAGCATTGGATTGATGAGTACCATTTCCTGACATATTGTCATTAAGCACTTAAATACAAATTCATCAAAAAGATTGTATTAATCTTGGAAAGATATATGGTGAAAGCAGCTGCATTTAGCATAATATATACTGCACATACAACATAATTGCTGCGAATATAGGAGGTTTTGCAGAATGAATTTTGAATTGTGAGTCGGCCATTTACATGCAACAGTTAAAATGAACTCATTCATTAAAAAGAATCGGACTTCATGAAAACACAGGACAGCTCAGGTGAGTTTAGTTTATTATTAACTTAGCTCACTCGGTTCTTCTAAAGCTTTGGGACTACGAACGAGCTGCTTTTCAGAGACAGTTTTGAACGGAGCGAACCAGCGTCACGCTGCTGAACATTGCCATTAATTAGCTATTATTAGTTTGTTACTCCCCAGCATAGTCTACTTATAAAAGAGGCAGAAAAAAAATTAGATTTTCTAATTTCATGACAGTGCAATATTATTGCCCAATGTTATTGCTTACAGTTTTGGATAAAGAAAAAACAAGTCTGGCTCAAGAGAGGCATGAGTAAATGGTTGCAAAAACACCTTACCACACGGATATTGCGAGATGAGTCACTATCTTCTAAAGAAAGCCCAAGTAAATGTAGCCACTGGGTTCTTTGCCAGGACACACTTTCTACCCAGAATCCTAGGGGTTAAAAGCACCCTGAGGGAGTAATCCTCCCTCATTTACAATCACTCTCTGCCCTGCAGCTGCTGACTGCAGGGTTATTTCTCAGAGGCCCTGAGAATATATCCATAGAAGAAACTCAATAGAAACGGGATTTAAGATGGAGGGAGAAGAGAAGCCATCTCTCTTTGAACTTAATCTGCAAAGGCAACACAAACCGGCAATAAAGCAGAGTTTATGACACCCTCTGAGAACTGTTTCATTGGCTTTTCCATCGCACCCTGACATACAAAGACACCAGCCGCCTGAGTCAGCCGCACAGTTAATCGCTCATCTCTTCACAGCCAATATCAGCCCCCTCTGTCCCTCTTAACCCCGCTGACAAATTTAGACCTCCGAGGATGGCGGTAATCGATGTTCAGAGCAAATCCACAATGTGTGGGGGTGTACAGTGTGCTTTCGTACATGTGAGTAATGTATTAGCATGAAGAGATGGAAGTATAGTGCAGGTCAAGAGTCTAGCATATGCTTGGTTGCCAAGAGAGAAACAAAAGAGGAAAAAATCAACCTGCTCTCTACGAATGACCCCTTTTTTTTCTTAGAAAATGATCACATAAAGGCCAGGCACAGACTTGTGGGAAATGAAAACGAGTCCACTGCAGAAATCATGAACACAAGAGCTGGGTGCAGCAAATGTTATAGAGATAAATATTGTTTATTTTAAACAGGTCTACTGTCACTGCTCAAAATATAAGTTACTATATTTACATTTTCTTTTACATCTAGAATCACTAAGATGCTAAAATATTATTTTGTGATTTGCTTGTAGAATGTGATTCAATAGTTTACAGAATGTGTACATTGTTTTATGCTGTAGTAGACTCTTATATTAAATATTGATCAGCATTTGACATTTTTAGTCAGGTCCAAATGTTTTTAATACAACATTTTATATTGCAGAATCTCAGTTTAGCATTTTGAATCAATTTAACTAAACTGAGTTAAATTAAACTAAAGTTGCTTTCTAATATTATTTCCAGGTTCAACAAAATAAAAAATAAAAACAAGACCCTGAATTTCAATGTGGTTTAAGGCTTTTGGACCCCAATGCAGTCTTCAAATACATAAATACATGGCAACAAAGTTTTATTGAAATAAGCGATAAAGCATCTGATCCTAAAAAAAAAAAAAAATCCTATATTTTCTGCCCTTTCCATCATACCAGTCTGAAAATGCATCTCCATCCATTTCACTCTCAGATTTTCAATATCCACAGTAAAACTTAAGATGAATCACTCTCCAAGCTAACTGTGTTTAACACTGTGATTCACAAAGACTGATTTGACAAGTACTGTGCAGGCAATAATCTATACGAGTAGGGTACAAATAAAAATATGTGTAATTTATGAAAGGCCAAGACATAATCTTCAGACCATTTCTCTGTATAATGACGTTTCTTTGAGGAAAAAATTATTTGTTTTTTCTCACTTGTCTCCTTTTCAGAACAGATGGATACGTCTGGAAAGCTGTACAAAATGGATTCAGTACCCTTGAGGAAAGCATAGCCTAACGAAAGACTTGCAAATCGCCTTGTTCTCTCCGTCTGCAAAGGTAAATCATTAGTCCACATAATTAAAATAATGAAATGCTCAATTGACGCCCCTCAGGTGCCATTTGCTTGAAATTTCGTCTGATGGGGCCATGAGACAATTGCTGAAGCAATCCTACACGGCGAGGAGTAATTAGCCATATTACAATTTGCAGTAATAGGCACCATAAAATTGAATCCCGAACACTGTCTATATTTCATGAGCCTGTATCTTTTTATAGTCTCTAGTGGGCCCAGGGCCATAGGAGGAGTGCACGATGTTTCACTGCTAAAAAAGGAGAGAATCTGAGCGCAGCACTGGAAGAAATGCAGTTTGAGAGCAGGACGAGCAGTAAAGGGGTGTGTAGGTGTATGTATGTGCGCATGTGTAAGTTTGCATGTGCATATACGACTATGCAAACTTAGCATCTGTTCTGTCAGTATTTTTCAGCAAACCCGGCACCCTCACTTTCACTCCTCCCACACTTTATTTTCTCGAAAAATCACATTCCAGTCATTTCAAGACTTTTTTTCCTTCATGAAAAGGAAAATGATTACCTACAAGTCAACTTTACAAACCGTAATATTCTCCAAAGTGCAGATATGGTAGCTAGTTAGTAAGTGTGTTCCACTCTGTCTGTCAGTGTATTGGTAGCTTAAGTAATGTGCATTTGTTACAGTAAATGGCATGGTTAAGCAGTAACTCGGGCTTCATTTTGACCATTATACCATGAACTTTGTGTCAAAAATAGCTATGCTGCAAGGGTCGTATGCTTGTGAACTGCAGCATGCAGTGAGACAATGCATTCTGACAGCACACCAGTCAATCTGTTTCCAATATTACCCCTTTTTCAAACTTCATGTTGTTTAGATATTCTTGGGTTTCTTTGTTGATGTTGTTTTGTACAGAACACTTAAAAAAAATAGACAGGATTTTATATTGCCAGTAGATTTCAAAGTAATTTATTGCGATAATGTATTGTATTCAGAGATTTACTGTAAGGCTAGGTCATTATGTGTCATACAAACAATAACATATTGTGTTGCATTGTTGGATAATACTGTGAAGAGTTTAGTTTGAAGTCACCATTATGGTGACTAGTGTTCCCTCTGGCTGGGAAGTTGTATTTACTTTTAATTAATTGACTCCCAGCAGATATGTCACAGAACACAATTATTTCCACTGTATTACATGGATAAAATAAGCTCTGATTATAGGCTAACTTGCAGTCTACAATATACATAGGACTTGTATATGATATGTTACAGAAACAATATAATCTTTTAAAAATAATTGAGGGTTGCTGAGGTGTTTGCAATGCTGTTGTAGTGTGGTGAGCTGAGCGGTAGTTTTTCTAGTGAATTTTAGTATGTATTGCCAACCAGGAATACAAAGATCAACAGTTGACAGATATAACTTTAATCAACAATTATGATTTTAGATTTAAAAAAATGTCAACATTACAAAGACACTAACTTAAAGTGACAAAAAATAGCAGCAGCAAAATAAACAAACAAATAACCTACTTTCATTTATTATAAATACATTTGTATGAAATTATTAAATGTCATTTTCAGCAAGCAAGCAGTCAAATGTCACGCCGTGCAACACAAATTTGTTATGTGATGGCACTAAATGCACTTGTATTAAGTTAATCTGTAAATAGCCAAAATATTACTGTAATACAGACTCAGATTATTATTGCAATATATACTGTATATACTGTACAGTATTGGCCAAAATTGAAGGTAGATAACTACTATCTAGGAATATAGCCTACTGTACATTTTCTAGACTGCAACTTATCACACAAGCCTAAGTATGTACTTCAGCTGTATATGAAGATGAATTTGGAGAAATGGCAGGATCCCAGAGGCTGGTATGTAGTGGGAGGAGATCACATTAGATTGTGTGTGTTATTTATTCCACTGCATTATCAGATTATTTTATCCACCAAACATATGCACCACAGGGGATGAAACGATTGGACGGACTAGTGAAGGGTTTGCACTATATCGCAGAGACTATTGTATGATGAAGGGGAGAGGATTTACAGTATACTTCTCTCCCCAAATGTTCTCTCTTTCTCTCTCGCTCTCTCCCACTGGATCAAGGTGCACCAGAACTGTCAGCAAATCCACAATGAATTCCATACAACGCTCATCTTTTGAGTGAACTCATCCATAATTCAGCCTCGACATCAACACACAACTTCACTCAAAGAAGTCTTTCGTCGACATTTACCTTGTGTCTGTTAGCCCAGATGATACACACACAGGAGAAAGGAAAACTCTCGGACTGAAATGTGTCTCTGGGGGAGTGATGGGTGATGTGAAATACTGGAATGATTATATAGAACATGTTTTGTGGTTAAAGGACCCTATGAAATCAGAACTGGAGTTTTCAGTGTCTCATTATCTTTGAATCCATATGCCAAAAATTAAGCATATATGCATTTTAAATGCAGGCTTTGTCTTTCATGTTACATATTTTTTTGTTCGTACCAACCCTCTGCCCTTAAGATGGATATGCTAATGAATGTCTCTCTCCGGGACTTCCTTGCAACTAAACACAGAGATATGGTTTACTGTAATATGTATCGTGATGGTGATTAAACTGTCAAGCTAGGATTATTCCTGAGCCTTTTAGAGGACAGTAAATTTCACTAATAATTTATAATCAAAGAAATAGTGTTTATGAGAATGTATATTGTTTGGTGTCCTCAAGCACCTGCTATTAGCTGCATCTAGTATTGTTGACCTCCGATGGAAGGCGATCCAGCAAAGTGTTCTGTGCTCAAATGCTGTTGAGTGTAAGCCAGGGGTGCCCAAACTCGGTCCTGGAGGGCCAGTGTCCTGAGGAGTTTAGCTCCAACCTCAATTAAACACACCTGAACCAGCTAATCAAGCTCTTAATAGGCATACTAAAAACATGAAGGCAGGTGTGTTGAGGCAAGTTGGAGCTAAACTCTGCAGGACACCGGCCCTCCAGGACCGAGTTTGGGCACCCCTGGCCTAGTGAGAGCTTGATTATCTGGTTCAGGTGTGTTTAATTGGGGTTGGAGCTAAACTCGTATGGACACCGGCCCTCCAGGACCGAGTTTGGACACCCCTGGTGTAAGCTAAATTGTTCACTGTGCTTACAATTATAACTTTGAGTAAAAAAATATATATATATTTTTTTTTTTCATTTATAAACTCATTTTAAGAAGACAGCCTAACTAAGGGGGCATTTACACCATACATTTACATCAGTTAAAAACAGAAAACATTTTATAGTATAGAGCAGTGTTTCTCAACCCTGGTCCTGAGCTCCCCCCAACACTGCACATTTTGTATGTCTCCCTTATCTGACACCCATTTCAGGTCCTGGAGTTTCTTTTAATGAGCTAATGAGTTGAATCAGGTGTGTTTGATTAGGGAGACACACAAAATGTGCAGTGCTGGGGGGCGCCCAGGACCAGAGTTGAGAAACACTGGTATAGAGTATAGCAGGGATCCTCAAATCTGGCCCACGAGATCCACTTTCCTGCTGACTTTAGCTCTAACCCTAATCAAACACACCTGAGCATGCTAATCAATGTCTTCAGGATCATTACAAAATCCCAGGTAGGTGAGTTTGATCAGGGTTGGAGCTAAACTCTGCAGCACATTGGCCCTCCAGGGCAAGATTTGAGGAACCCTGGAGTATAGTGTCATTATCCAGCCTCAAGTTTTTGTATTCTCGTCCGATAGTGTAAGTTCAGTCAGATCAATAATAGTGGTATCAAGGTTTGGCAAGCATTCCTCCTCCCTTTTAAACATTAATACATTTATTTAGCTAATCTAACTATGCATGATTACATGCTTTGTTGCATTTCATTGGAATTTAGCTACTATAAGAACAGATCTGCACCCCATTTTTGGCTCTCCTGCAGTTGAGATCCACTGAATAATACATTTGTAACATTAATTATCATGAACAATTAGACATCATAGGGTATGGCAGATTTACATAACTACAGTAAATATAAGCTTATTATGTAAGCACACTGCATCAGTAAGCAATTTGATTATAACAATTTGAAAGAACTTTTTGTTCGTTTGCAACCATAGAAGTTGAGTTCCAGAAGCCCTTCAGCCTGACACAACTGTTGATGGTAACAAACGACAGGCCTCTCCTGGACAAGCAGTCCATCTGTCTGTGTCAGAATAATTGAATTCCGTAAATATAATCAGAGAGCTCTGTTATGATACATTTTGAATGATTCCTATCTCTGTAGTCTGTTTTATGGAGGGTATGACATATGATTCAGACTGATATAAAGATATGAACCAGCTTTGTGGCAAAAAATAGGCTAGTAAATAATCCTTCATAGCCAAGAACACGTCTCTATTTGTTCACAATGATTACCAGATTGAGTATGGGGTCATTTTATCTAAGAACTTCTGTGTTTGTTTATATCTGAGATGATCTGCTATTGGCCAAACAGTTGGTTCTTCCAATTTGATTGGGCGAGAGGCATTTCCAGAGTGCTGATATAAATTATATAGGCTAAAGTATGAAGTAGGTAACAGTTGTGTTCTCTGAGAAGAGTTTGCTTGTGTACTAAAGCGGCTTATAAGTATATTCAATTAAATATATCAAGCTGAAGGCAGTAACAGAGAGAAGAAAATATGATGTTTGTTTTGATCTATGGCTAATTAGATAATTTGAATATCTGTCCATTTTCAGACGGATTCTGTTGAATATTTATACTCCATCTGCTTTAGACTTCATTTCATTATTCGTAGCTTCCAGCGTCACATATAGCTTTTCTCTGATCCATTTTCTCAAACCATGATAAACTTTAGTGCTAACTGTGCACCTGAATTATAATTAAGTTTACAGACTGATCAAATGAGTTTGTAGCCCTGCTATAAAAAATTACTTAAAAGTTCAAATTAGTTTGTTTTACTGTACATTAATCATAATACCCTCTGTATCTGATCATCCTTCAAAAGAGCTTTGTTTAAAAGCCAGCCATTAATTAGGGTTTACTCTAGGCTGGCTCAAAGCAAGTCCCAACACTGATAATCCCATCTGATGCATCTGAGCTAGATAGCTCATTGATTGAGAAGCCCAGCTTTTGTACATGGGAACACAATCGACCAGACTACCAGAGCTTCAATGCAGTTAGATGGTGAGGACAGACTGACAACAAAGGCACAATTGATGTTCTGTGGAGCTTCTACAGTGGTGTTTAATTAGCCTATGTTGAAAGACGAGTGAAAGCATGCTTTACTTGGTGGGATATTTTCACAAAAATCTCAAGTGATCTAGATTTCAGTTCACTCGGCTTTTACTTTTAGCATTGAATGCATATCATGTTAAGATCAATCTAGTGCATTCATTTTCATTGTTTTTTTCAGTATGTGATGCATGAGTGTCATCTAAAACAGACCTCTGATGTAAGCCGTAAACTCAACATGTGATCTGTTCCCAACGGAGCTTCATTGGCTCAACCAACATCACAGCTCCTCGGTTTTTCTCCTCCAAACCCAGTTAAAACCAGATGCACATCATATAAACTAAATCCCCCAATACGCCAGTGTGCACAGTTATGTGTTCCATTCTCACAGACCAGTGTTTCCCTGAGCATATGCCATTTTAGGAGCACAGGAGCATATGGCACATTTAATTAGTGCAAGCTCATTTAATTACAGACACACCTTGGTCTGTGGGACCCAGTTTATTATGCTCTGGTCCTTTTGTGCTCGATAACAGGGCTTCAGTGGGGTTTTCAGACTAGTGTACCTGCTTTGTCTTTGTCATATTGCATTAATTTGAGCCACCTGAGCTAGTCTCACACTCACAGTTCCTGCTCAGTTTTGATCTCAATGTCTGTTTAGGTCGGGTGACACTAGGGATCAAGGTTTGGCTGGTTAGCGTGATTCAGTTTAACCCCTGTTGCAACATATGGCCGCAAAAAAACAAACACATATTTTTATGGCCATTCAAAAGAATCAGTGTGTTTTGACTGCAATGTTTTTTCAAGCAACTCATAAATCATAAATATTTCTGTATTACAGCTGATGTTTTACAGGTGCCAAATTTTTTTGAAAGGCCTTTAAAAGTGTGAAATGGACATCATTTTTTCTGCCTTTAGGATATTTTTTCTGCCGTTATGAAGGGACCGTTTCTGTGGTGCCATCAGCCAGTCAGCTCTATCATTGCATCATTTTCCTGCAGCTCTGGAGTAATTCAGCACAGGGCAATGTTTACAGTATGTTAGGGATGCACAGTATTGGTGCCATAATAGTTATCACACGACATTAGAGTTTTTAATATATATCGGTATTGGTCGATACCGAATATGACATTCTGAAAATGGCAGATATAAGATCATAAAATCAGATATTTTAATTACTTCAAATGAATTTAAAACATTACAATGAGTTTGCTTCACAACATTTTAATGTATAATATAATAATGGCTATTATTTTTTCAGATATACTATGTTTATATAATAAATATTACAAACCCGATTCCAAAAAAGTTGGGACACTGTACAAATTGTGAATAAAAACAGAATGCAATGATGTGGAAGTTTCAAATTTCAATATTTTATTCAGAATACAACATAGATGATATAAGTTGATTTTAAATTTCATGGCATCAACACATCTCAAAAAAGTTGGGACAAGGCCATGTTTACCACTGTGTGGCATCCCCTCTTCTTTTTATAACAGTCTGCAAACGTCTGGGGACTGAGGAGACAAGTTGCTTAAGTTTAGGAATAGGAATGTTGTCCCATTCTTGTCTAATACAGGCTTCTAGTTGCTCAACTGTCTTAGGCCTTCTTTGTCGCACCTCTTTATGATGCGCCAAATGTTTTCTATGGGTGAAAGATCTGGACTGCAGGCTGGCCATTTCAGTACCCGGATCCGTCTTCTATGCAGCCATGATGTTGTAATTGATGCAGTATGTGGTCTGGCATTGTCATGTTGGAAAATGCAAGGTCCTCCCTGAAAGAGACGACGTCTGGATGGGAGCAAATGTTGTTCTAGAACTTGGATATACCTTTCAGCATTGATGGTGCCTTTCCAGATGTGTAAGCTGCCCATGCCACACGCACTCATGCAACCCCATACCATCAGAGATGCAGGCTTCTGAACTGAGCGCTGATAACAACTTGGGTTGTCCTTGTCCTCTTTAGTCCGGATGACATGGCGTCCCAGTTTTCCAAAAAGAAATTCAAATTTTGATTCGTC
>NW_015505234.1:4320350-4353607 GCF_001515645.1 Sinocyclocheilus grahami | reverse complement strand
GTATCCAGTATGGTTTTCCGGCCTTGACCCTTACGCACAGAGGTTGTTCCAGATTCTCTGAATCTTTGGATGATATTATGCACTGTAGATGATGATAACTTCAAACTCTTTGCAATTTTTCTCTGAGAAACTCCTTTCTGATATTGCTCCACTATTTTTCGCCACAGCATTGGGGGAATTGGTGATCCTCTGCCCATCTTGACTTCTGAGAGACACTGCCACTCTGAGAGGCTCTTTTTATACCCAATCATGTTGCCAATTGGTCCTCCAGCTGTTCCTTATATGTACATTTAACTTTTCCGGCCTCTTATTGCTACCTGTCCCAACGTTTTTGGAATGTGTAGCTCTCATGAAATCCAAAATGAGCCAATATTTGGCATGACATTTCAAAATGTCTCACTTTCAACATTTGATATGTTATCTATATTCTATTGTGAATAAAATATAAGTTTATGAGATTTGTAAATTATTCCATTCCTTTTTTACTCACAATTTGTACAGTGTCCCAACTTTTTTGGAAGTGGGTTTGTACATTGTATTATAAAATTGTGGATAAAGAGTGTTAGATAGCAGCAATCTAAATGTAAAACTAGTGGAAATGAGCATGCATAATAAATATAATTATCATCTGATATCGGATATATATATGTTTGCATATTTGTCAAAATCTAGATGTATTTTACAAATCACTCTATTGTTCTTTATTAAAATTATATTTAAGAAAGTATTGATTAATGTGCTAATGCATGTGCTTGCTTTGAGATAAGTTATTTTAATTACTTCAAATTAATGTACAACATTACAATGAATTTGTTTCACAGCATTATAGTGTACAATATAATAAAATGGATGTTAATTTTGAGATATTCTAATTGCATTCATATGATACATTATACATTTAACGGTATTATTAAATCATTAGCATTAATAAATATTAATTTTAACTTAGTATTAGATGACAGCAAAGGTCATTTAAATGTAAAAATAGTGGAAATGAGCATGCATAATAAATATAATAAATGTCCAATATTGGATATATATCTATTGACCAATGTCAGTAAATTAAATAAAAATCTCAGATAACTGACATGGTACATATACTGATTGTGTTAGTCAGAATCTAGATGTATTTTACATATCACTCAATTCTTTTTAAACAATTATATTTTAAAAAAAGTATTGATTTAAGTGCTATATTGCATAGTGATGTTTTACTTTTTGGATACTTAAAGAAACAACAGTCCCTTACTCTCTTTTCAATCTGAGTCTAGCCTCTATATACTTTAATCTTCAGCTGAAAACAAATACAAATGCATCTGTTATCCTTCCGCATTACCTGATAGTGCTGTGAGATGGACATGCTATCTGCTTTTTTATAGGGCATCTTTTTCCAGTAGCTCACTAGCAAGTGGCTAATGGATCCAAATAGATCAAGGGAAGTGTATTGGATTATCTAAACACATACATGACTGAAAACATGTGTATGAAAGGGGTCTTAAAAGAGTTCTAGTTATCTTTAATGGGAAAGATTAAATGCTCCTGCCCCATTCTGACAATTTGATTTAGGCAAAGTCAATGGAAAGATATGGCAAACAAAACAAAACACAACTGCAGGCTTCCTCCCAAGCTTTTATGTAATCAATTTGTGCGTGATTCAGTTTTGTCACTCTTAAAAGCCACCCCCCCTCCTCCCTATTTTATTTTTTTTTTTACCCCTTTTAACCTTTTTGAGTCTGGGACATGTGTCATAGTCCTCTGTTGTTGCTCAGTTTCCTTGTGGGTATGACAACTATCTAGTAATTATCTAGTCACTTCAACCCAAAAAGAGACTGATTTGCGTATGAAAGCATAGTGGTCATTATATATACCGAAGTTGAATGTGAAGAATACATTAGTACTGCAGAATATGCTTTTTTTGTCACAAAAATGCTAAAGCAACTTTCTTCCACTGGGAGACATGGCCCTGATGCCACAATCCATATTCAAGCTAGATACTCTGCGCCCTTGAGCATTGCATTCAGTGCTGCTGCGTATTTTACTGTTTCATTGCTTAAAATCAATGGAAATTTGAATTGTTCAATACAAGGAACGACGAATAAATTGTTCTGGTAATACTGAATAAAATCTTGCACAGGCCTAAAAAAAAAAAAAGAAAGATTGAAATAGGTTGAAATATATTATTTATATGTCTGATTATTTGTGCTTCCACAGCATATTTGAGGGAAAGTATCCTAATCAATACTCAAAATCAATTGTCTGTAGTCAATATGGATGGGTGTGAAATTCTGTGCTCCAAGGTTTTTGGAAAGGTCATACTATTATGTAAATGTTTGTGATTTTTTCCCCCCAATTTTTGTTGTTGTTTTATTAATCAATTCCTTGATTTTTTAAAACTAAGAGTTAATCTAAATTGAAAATATTGAATGAAAGATAAAAAGACATCACTCGCTGTCTACAGTGTCTTTTGATTCTCCAGGGAAGTGTGTCTAGCGTGACAAGAGACTGACAAACTTGCTTTTGGCATATTTGATTCTCCACATCTGAACACAGCTACATGATGGGAATGTGGGTCAGGCATTTAAACCTCAATATCATCAATGAAAGTTCCATTTCTTTGGGAATTTAAATTTTGGCAGTTTTTACAACCAGACGCTGCGCAGTGTTGTAGCATTTTTAGAAAGCTCATTGACTCACGACACATTGACGTTCCAAGATGGTGGGCATGTCAACGTGTCTGGAGCGGTCAAATGTGCATCTACCTATACATATATGGTTTTTACATTCATTACATCCATTCTGTATTATTCTGTGGTGGTATGTGATAAATGTCATTTAAAAAGCTCTATAATGTTGATTTATGTACACTACCTTTTAAATTTATTTATTTATTTTTTAAAGGATTATATTCTGCAAGGATGCATCAAACTGATCAAAAGTGACAGTAAAGAGATTTATGTAAGGTTACAAAACACTCAACAGGATAATACTAAATGTGATACTGAAGACTGGAGTAATGGCTGCTGAAAATTTCAGCTTGTCATCACATTATTAAAATATATTCATATATAAAACAGTTATTTCAAATTCTAATATTACTTTAAAATATGTTTTTTACTGTATTTTTAATGAAATAAATGTAAAAAAGATTTCTTTCAAAAACATTCAAAAAAATCGTACAGTCCCGAAACTTTTGAACAGTGTACTTTTTCAGATTTTTTTGAAATTGTCTGTACTTTTGGACTAGCAGAAATTATGATGAAAAATTCATAGTCTATGTTCATTTTCTGCCATTTTTCTACAATTGTTCATGGAGACTGCCTTGATATTTATGCAAATAATTTTTTCCATGTTAGTCCATAATTGTGAAAAAAACTGCCCCTAAACCTCCTATAAAAAGCAAAAAGCTGGTCACTTAAAATGAGTCATGACAGAAGACTACAATTATCTGTTAACTATTCGATTTTTTTTATCATTGTCTGGTTAAAAATAACGAATATTTCTATAATTTTTATGATTAAACACTATAGGGCCATTAAAAGGTTGGCAAATTGGTGCATCTGCGCAGCCACTTCTGTCTCATCAAGCCTTGGGTAGGCTTAATTAATGGCTTTTTACACTCACGATTCTGTCATTCATGTGTCAGTCTCTAACTGTCTTTCTCTTGTCCTCTCCTGACTCTGCTTTAGGAGAGCCCCGCTGTTCCTCCCAATTAAGACGATAGAGCTGCCCGGTCACCCACCGCTCACAACACTTTCTGACTTATCCTGTTTTCCACTTCCACTTCCAGACTGATGGGGGAAGGAGACATGGAATTAAAGCTTTGACATTGACAAAAGCTTTGACATTTATTTAAAGTAAATCACCCTACCAAAAACCACTGTACCAAACGGAAGAGTTGAAAAAATTTCTTGACATGCTGTCAGTGAATAAATATGATTCATCCATGACGTTTGGAGAAATTCAGCATTACATCACTCGCTCATCAATGGATCTGCGGCAGTGAATGAGAGTCCAAACAGCTGATAAAAACATCCCAATAATCCACAAGTGATTCACACGACCTTAAAGGGGTCCTATTATGCTCTTTTACAAAGTCTTGATTTTGTTTTGGGGGTGTACTAGAACAGGCTCTCATACTAGGTTGTTCGAAAAACACATTATTTTTCACATATTTTACATTATTACAACACCTCTCTCCCCAGTCTGGCATGAACGGCTCAAATAGTTCCTGTATCAAATGAAGGCCCGCCTTCTGAAATACTAAATGTGCTGTGATTGGTTAGCTGGGCCAGTGTGTGGTGTGATTGGCAGCACTTGGCGGCTGGTCGGGAAATGTCACGCCCTTACCATAGCCGCCTGCAGAGCTTCAGTGTAAATACTGCATCAAAATCAAATCAATTTGAGCGCGATTTAAACTCCAAAGGACGATTGTAACCACTCTAAGTTCGTCTGCCTTGGGAAGGCTAGTGTGTCTCTGACATAGTGATAATAACACTGGTTGCCTTCTCTAGTGCAGCTCAACCAGGTCTCGTCCCATTCGTCGATATTTGTGATATCACAAATCCCGGAAAATATGTGTTGTAGTCCAAACGAGTCGTTTGTTGTAGTTTTTGAAAAGTGATTTCTGTTAAATAAAATATCTCCTTTTGAAGTGGACTTTGAGCTTTGTAAATTCACAGATCTTTTTATGCTCTAACAGCGACATTACAGACTAACTAAAGTTGAAAAAGTGAAAAAGCATAATAGGACCCCTTTAATCAATCAATTAATGTCTTGTTAAGTGAAAAGCTGCATGTAATAAACAAATTTATCATTACGAGTTTGTTTTAACTCTCTATCTATAATATTGCTGAAAAAAAGCATCTTGTCTGAATCAGGAGAGAAATATGCACAGATTCAGCATTCTTTACAAGTGAAAACAGTCCAAAACAGATATGTTGGTGTATTTTGATGTGAGAGGACAACAGAACAGGGGATGGACTTTTTCACTGGAGAAAGCGTTATTATGGGTTATGGATATGTATTTGGTTCACCTTAATGATGGATTTGTTTATTGCAAACACCCAGCTTTTTACTTCACAAAATATTAATGGATGGACTGGAGTCGTGTGGATTACTTGTGAATTATTGTGATATTTTTATCAGCTGTTGGAACTCTCATGTTGACAGCACCCATTCACTGCAGAGGATCCACTGGTGAGCAAGAGATGCTAAATTTCTCCAAATCTGTTCAGATTTTTTAAAAAATAATAATTTATTTGACATTTTGGAGCTTGACAAACCCAGTTTTGATTCACATTCATTATACTGATATTATCATTATTTTAGGGTGCATAATAGATTATATATGACTGCAGTATTGATGGTTGTGCTGTTTTGGATTAAGTGAGACCTGTAGATGGAGACATTTATTTTCAGATTAATACAGGAAACTAGATGTGGATATTTTTATAAACTCTTTGCATTCAAGACCCCAAAGCTTTTAGCATTTACTAGTATATGCAGAGATGTTTTCCAAAAGATCTGGCAGCATTTTTATTTTCCTTCATAGCGATGATCCCAACAAAATCATTTTACACCCCAGACTTTTGTGTGTTTAGTAAATCCATTAGTGCTAAGAGAATTTCTTTTTCAGAGCTCTGCAGAAAAATAGAGGTTCATAAGCAAGCCCAACAGTTCTCAAGGATGTGATGGTTTTCAAAGCACCTTTCATCTCTTGAGTTCATGCAAAATGAAGGGGAAAAAACCATCACGAGATTGCTAAAAGCCACATGGGAGCTGGTTGATGCTCATAAGAGCATTTAGATGAAATAGGTCTAAAGTATGGCATACACTGAACAACTTGTGTATGGTATGTATACAGCATAGCAAAACAACAATTTACCAAAAATACATCAGTGAAGTACCCTTGTGTCCAGGTTAATCCTGCTCTTTGAATAATTAGCACATGGCTCTCTACAGCCTTAGGTACAGCTTGAACTTTGAGAAGCTTGAGTCACAGAGCTGATGTAAGGGACTGATCAGATGTATAAACCTTAGGAGATCTGACCCGACCTTGCCTCCATCACTCAACACAAACATATAGTATTTAATGAGAGAAAGGGGGAACGTTGAGTAAGAGAAGCCTGGGGAACAATGTGATCACACCATGACAGATTAAAGATCTGGCAAAAATATTGTCAAGTTATTATTATATATTAGGACTTTGATTTGGAAATGAAATCACAGCTGTCATAATTTGTTTAAAACATTATGTGAATCCTTTTGACAAATTGTATGTGTGTTTATGATAAATTGTAATATTTTAAAATTGAAAGTCTGTTTAATGTGACCTTCATATAACAAAAAGTAAAGAGCTCAGGTGTGTTAGATCAACCCATGGGACATAAAAGTGGCCGTAACTGAAGAAAAACGTAGAAACAGACTAAAGTATGTGAACTGAACCGGAGAAGCCAAATTGGATTAACTAAAAACTGATTACAAGAGCAACAAAAAGAGAAAATAACAGGGAGGCACCTTGCAATACAGAAAAGTGGTCGCTGAAACCCCATAACTCAGTTACTATGCAGATGTCAAAAATCTCATATCCATAAATAAAATTAGTCAAATAAGTCTGTACATTACTATACCTTTGGGTTTCACTTTTGGGTATCCATATATCTTCTTGTTGTATTACTGTTGGTGGCAATAGAGATAATCTTACAAACAAACTTTGAAAATATGGAAGGGGACTTTTATATTTATTTCAGATCAGTCCTTGGAAATTTTAAAAGTTAATGTGCACAAACTGGATGCAATAAAAGGAATCTATCGCTGTGGAGCTGGCACTGATCCTGTATTCAGACAAATTAAATTATCAGGTCCTTTGGAGTATCCATTTGGCATACTACAGTGAAAGTGACCCCAAAGATTCCTCCAAGGCTGAAAAACAAAGAAATATATTTACACCATGTAGCAAGTTTTGAACCATTGTAACATGACAAGACAAAAAAGACCTGAACATTGTGTTTGTCTGAATAAATGATCAGTGCAAGTTTTAGAATATATATCCTATTATGCTCTTTTACAAAGTCTTGATTTTGTTTTGGGGGTGTACTAGAACAGGCTCTCATACTAGGTTGTTCGAAAAACACATTATTTTTCACATATTTTACATTATTACAACACCTCTCTCCCCAGTCTGGCATGAACGGCTCAAATAGTTCCTGTATCAAATGAAGGCCCGCCTTCTGAAATACTAAATGTGCTGTGATTGGTTAGCTGGGCCAGTGTGTGTTGTGATTGGCAGCACTTGGCGGCTGGTCGGGAAATGTCACGCCCTTACCATAGCCGCCTGCAGAGCTTCAGTGTAAATACTGCATCAAAATCAAATCAATTTGAGCGCGATTTAAACTCCAAAGGACGATTGTAACCACTCTAAGTTCGTCTGCCTTGGGAAGGCTAGTGTGTCTCTGACATAGTGATAATAACACTGGTTGCCTTCTCTAGTGCAGCTCAACCAGGTCTCGTCCCATTCGTCGATATTTGTGATATCACAAATCCCGGAAAATATGTGTTGTAGTCCAAACGAGTCGTTTGTTGTAGTTTTTGAAAAGTGATTTCTGTTAAATAAAATATCTCCTTTTGAAGTGGACTTTGAGCTTTGTAAATTCACAGATCTTTTTTGTGCTCAAACAGCAACATTACAGACTAACTAAAGTTGAAAAAGTGAAAAAGCATAATAGGACCCCTTTAATCAATCAATTAATGTCTTGTTAAGTGAAAAGCTGCATGTAATAAACAAATTTATCATTACGAGTTTGTTTTAACTCTCTATCTATAATATTGCTGAAAAAAAGCATCTTGTCTGAATCAGGAGAGAAATATGCACAGATTCAGCATTCTTTACAAGTGAAAACAGTCCAAAACAGATATGTTGGTGTATTTTGATGTGAGAGGACAACAGAACAGGGGATGGACTTTTTCACTGGAGAAAGCGTTATTATGGGTTATGGATATGTATTTGGTTCACCTTAATGATGGATTTGTTTATTGCAAACACCCAGCTTTTTACTTCACAAAATATTAATGGATGGACTGGAGTCGTGTGGATTACTTGTGAATTATTGTGATATTTTTATCAGCTGTTGGAACTCTCATGTTGACGGCACCCATTCACTGCAGAGGATCCACTGGTGAGCAAGAGATGCTAAATTTCTCCAAATCTGTTCAGATTTAAAAAAAAATAATAATTTATTTGACATTTTGGAGCTTGACAAACCCAGTTTTGATTCACATTCATTATACTGATATTATCATTATTTTAGGGTGCATAATAGATTATATATGACTGCAGTATTGATGGTTGTGCTGTTTTGGATTAAGTGAGACCTGTAGATGGAGACATTTATTTTCAGATTAATACAGGAAACTAGATGTGGATATTTTTATAAACTCTTTGCATTCAAGACCCCAAAGCTTTTAGCATTTACTAGTATATGCAGAGATGTTTTCCAAAAGATCTGGCAGCATTTTTATTTTCCTTCATAGCGATGATCCCAACAAAATCATTTTACACCCCAGACTTTTGTGTGTTTAGTAAATCCATTAGTGCTAAGAGAATTTCTTTTTCAGAGCTCTGCAGAAAAATAGAGGTTCATAAGCAAGCCCAACAGTTCTCAAGGATGTGATGGTTTTCAAAGCACCTTTCATCTCTTGAGTTCATGCAAAATGAAGGGGAAAAAACCATCACGAGATTGCTAAAAGCCACATGGGAGCTGGTTGATGCTCATAAGAGCATTTAGATGAAATAGGTCTAAAGTATGGCATACACTGAACAACTTGTGTATGGTATGTATACAGCATAGCAAAACAACAATTTACCAAAAATACATCAGTGAAGTACCCTTGTGTCCAGGTTAATCCTGCTCTTTGAATAATTAGCACATGGCTCTCTACAGCCTTAGGTACAGCTTGAACTTTGAGAAGCTTGAGTCAGCTTGAACTTTGAGAAGCTTGAGTCACAGAGCTGATGTAAGGGACTGATCAGATGTATAAACCTTAGGAGATCTGACCCGACCTTGCCTCCATCACTCAACACAAACATATAGTATTTAATGAGAGAAAGGGGGAACGTTGAGTAAGAGAAGCCTGGGGAACAATGTGATCACACCATGACAGATTAAAGATCTGGCAAAAAATATTGTCAAGTTATTATTATATATTAGGACTTTGATTTGGAAATGAAATCACAGCTGTCATAATTTGTTTAAAACATTATGTGAATCCTTTTGACAAATTGTATGTGTGTTTATGATAAATTGTAATATTTTAAAATTGAAAGTCTGTTTAATGTGACCTTCATATAACAAAAAGTAAAGAGCTCAGGTGTGTTAGATCAACCCATGGGACATAAAAGTGGCCGTAACTGAAGAAAAACGTAGAAACAGACTAAAGTATGTGAACTGAACCGGAGAAGCCAAATTGGATTAACTAAAAACTGATTACAAGAGCAACAAAAAGAGAAAATAACAGGGAGGCACCTTGCAATACAGAAAAGTGGTCGCTGAAACCCCATAACTCAGTTACTATGCAGATGTCAAAAATCTCATATCCATAAATAAAATTAGTCAAATAAGTCTGTACATTACTATACCTTTGGGTTTCACTTTTGGGTATCCATATATCTTCTTGTTGTATTACTGTTGGTGGCAATAGAGATAATCTTACAAACAAACTTTGAAAATATGGAAGGGGACTTTTATATTTATTTCAGATCAGTCCTTGGAAATTTTAAAAGTTAATGTGCACAAACTGGATGCAATAAAAGGAATCTATCGCTGTGGAGCTGGCACTGATCCTGTATTCAGACAAATTAAATTATCAGGTCCTTTGGAGTATCCATTTGGCATACTACAGTGAAAGTGACCCCAAAGATTCCTCCAAGGCTGAAAAACAAAGAAATATATTTACACCATGTAGCAAGTTTTGAACCATTGTAACATGACAAGACAAAAAAGACCTGAACATTGTGTTTGTCTGAATAAATGATCAGTGCAAGTTTTAGAATATATATATGTATATATATATATATAGTCATGTAAACAGTAATGTGCATGCATAACAATATGCATGCACATAACAATATAAATACAGACACATCCAACACCAATAATTTAAATAATTGCAAAAACATTTTTTTCATTAACTCCAGGAGGCTTAGTCCCCTTAAGTGTACAAATCCAGAAAGTTTCTAGTTGTAAAAGCCATTTGAGTCTATTTCCCCCTCTTATTGAACATGGGATAGATTAAATTCCGAACGCTTTAAGAGAGCTCTCGCTAGTATGACCAAATTCATTATAATGCCTCGCCATAAGATACAACATGTTTTTCATACGAATAGTATATTTATGTTCAGACACTCTTAAATGTAATTTCCTTTTGGTTTGACCAATGTAGAAATGTCCACACTTACATTCTAACCTATATATTACATACGAGGAATTTCAATTAATGAAGGACTCAATTGGATAAACTTTCCCAGGCATCACATCAGTAAAGGTATTTGTTCTCACCATATTGTTACAATGTTTACAACTTCCACACCTAAAATTACCTGTTGATGAACAAAGTCATGTTTTCTTCTCAAGGGCCGGAAGATAACAACGTACCACTTTATTTCTTATGCCTATAACTATCCACTGTTTTTTTACTGGAAAAATTGTCCTAAGAGTGCTATAACTTTCTATGATGTCCCAATTAGAATTCATAATGTTTAATTTGTTTAGCCTCACAGCTATAATTTGTCAAGAAAAAGACCCGATTAGAATTAGTATTAGAACGTTGTTGCACTCTATTCTTGTTACTCAGTAATTGTATATCCATAGATTTAACTCTCTCTCTGGCTCTTGTTAGAACTTTCGAATTATAACCTCTCTTTCAAAATCTACCAGTCATATCTTGTAATTGAATTTCATTTTCTAAGTCACAGATATGTTTCAATCTTTGGAACTGGCCATGTGGAATATTCTCAATCAGCCAAGGTGGATGAAAACTATTAGCTCTAAGAATGATATTTCGATCCGTTCATTTCTTAAAAATCGAAGTGTGCAACACACCATTAACATCCTTAGTTATTTTTAGATCAAGGATATTAATTTCGGACCCCGAGTACTCCAGGCTCAATTTCAAATTACGATTTATGCCATTAATATATTCATGAAACATGGTGTAATTCAGACTCCGAACAAGACCTTTGAGATTTGTCGCCTTGAAAATATTCAGCGGCCTTAAGTCCCTCTGCTTGATCAATGTTTACAAAGATTCAACATCCATTGTTACCAACAGCAATTCACCTACATTTTTATGTCATTAATCTTACTGCGCACATGAGCACTGTCTTGAAGATAAAAGGGAAGCATAAATACATAAGGTTTTATAAAGAAGTCAACATACTGTTATGCCGGTTCTGTCAACAATGCATTTCCACTGATTATGGGCCTACCTGGTGGAGTCTCTAAATTCTTGTGTATCTTTGGCAACATATAAAATGATGGAATATGAGATATGAGATATTTGGAAAGAATTAGACATTCACGTCCCGATTTTTCTTTTCTTTTTCCCCACATCCACTTACAAACTCCATGATTCAGGCAGCCTTTCAGCAAATCAATAATGAGCCTGTATGAAACTCACCATGAACTGAAGGGGCTTTACACTTCAAAGACCAAACATAAGTGGTTGAGGTTTTACAGGAGGTGGTGTAAGTGCTTTGCTGGACTTTAAATAAATAAATAAAACACCCTGACTGTTTTGAAAAACTACTATATATGCTTTGGCTAAAAAAATGCACAGTTCGGAATGCTGTTCGTTTTTTGTTACTTATAAAACCTTGTATATAGGCTAATTAAAAACGTATGTGAGATGAGAATGAATAATGCATTTTCTTGTATCATTCCCATTAGACAAATACATAGTGTAATCCACCTTTGGATGAGTGACAGTTGCTCCTTATGCCGGAATTTGTGACATCATATGTATAGCAAAATGTTGTGAAAAATAAATCAGCACAAATTAGGAGAATAATTTTTCCACGTAGTATTGTAAACTTTTTTAATAGTATTTATACTAATTTAAATATTATATTCAATATTTTTATTTAACATTTATGTAGCTTTTATTAATATTTTGAATTACATTTTATTTTCAGTTTTCATTTTAGTTTAGGTTTTAGAAATGTTGTCGTGTTTTAGCCATTTGTATTAGTTTTTAATTTAGTTTAAATTAGTTTGATTCCAGTTTTAGTCATTTTAGTACAATACTTGAATTTATTTTATTTTGGGTTGCCAAGTCAATATTTTGAATTTTCATTTAGTTTACATTTTTTTCTTCTAATATTTAAATTTAAATTTTATTTCAGTGAACAAAAACACTTTTCAATAGTTTACGTTTTGAATAAGAATAAAAAAGAAAAACTCGAGAGGTTCCTCAAGAGAAACCTTGCTTCTCAGACAAACAAAATCAGAATGAAACAATTCATGTTGCTTAAAAAAACCTCTGCATTATTCATCGCCGCCATTTCACTTTGTTCTTTAGCTTTAATACCCATGTCTTAATGAATAAAAGCTTGCTTTCTTCCCTTTGTCACACTTTGACAGACGGATTGGAACTTTAAATCCTTTAGGCTTTGAAAGGTATTTAATCAAATTCATTTTTTAAGATTTTTGATGCAAAAGATCTGCTCTGAGATAACAACAACAAATATATATATAAAACTCAACCAAAATATTAACTATAATTGACAAAATGTCAAAAGACATATTTCAACAACAATGATATATGATTTATATGTGAGTTGCCTCTTGTGAAAGGGACTGCTAAAGGATTTATCACATTGTCAGCCATGTTTAGCATCAAATTCGCAAGACAGTAAGCTCTGTCGACATCCACATCCACCCATTCCATCGAGATGCATCATAGTCTTCAGGCTCAGCACAAGGACTTCTGAAAGATCAATTACAGTGGGCAAGCAAAACCCTACACAGGAAATTGAGGAAAGCATAATTTATTTACATGTCTGCTCTTTGATTAAAGTAGCCCAAAACAACAGGCAGCAGGGAATTGATTTTTTTAAAATAATTTCTGTTTTCAACCAACAGCGCAAGAAACAAAGAGTTTGCTTGGCTTTGATCTAGAAAATACATATCATGTTTTCTTATCGGAGCATGGCTGCCATAGAGTGATATGTTTAATTGCCCCAAAGAAAGGAGATTATAAATTTCATGTTGTTGCCTTGTTTGTTCTTAACTTCTAATAATTTAGAACCATAATGAGAAGGCAGTGTAACTGTTTACGATGCAAATAAACCAATTACAATGTTAATGTGAGAAACTGTAAAAGAAGGTCCTTTTTCCTCATTCAATCAATGCATTTATTTTTAAAGGAACATCCTCTGCCAACAATGCAGGAAGTGTGAGAAATTAAATGGCTTTTTCCTGTCCTAATTTACTCACCCTCAGGCCATTCAAGATGGAGATGAGTTTGCTTCTTCATCGGATTGGGAGAAATTTAGCATTTCATCACTTGCTCACCAGTAGATCCTCTGCAGTGAATGGGTGCCGTCACAACAGCTGATAAAAACATCAAAATAATAAGTCCATCAATTAATGTCTTGTGAAGTAAAAAAAAAACAAAAAAACCCAGCATGTTTGTAATAACATCAATCACGGCATCCGGCATTTCACTGTTGCCATGACAACGCAGTATATGAAATTGCTCATCTGAGTAACTGAAACCAAAGCTACTTTTATTTATGCCGTTTCACTCCACAGAATTGCTCTCTCTTGATTCATACTGTATAAATGTACTTCGGATAAAAGCTTCTTCATAGAAGCATTAATATATATATATAAAACCACAAATATATATATTTATAGATAGATAGATAGATAGATAGATAGATAGTAAAAAAAAAACAAAAAAACCCAGCATGTTTGTAATAACATCAATCACGGCATCCGGCATTTCACTGTTGCCATGACAACGCAGTATATGAAATTGCTCATCTGAGTAACTGAAACCAAAGCTACTTTTATTTATGCCGTTTCACTCCAAAGAATTGCTCTCTCTTGATTCATACTGTATAAATGTACTTCGGATAAAAGCTTCTTCATAGAAGCATTAATATATATATATAAAACCACAAATATTATATAGATAGATAGATAGATAAATAGATAGATAGATAGATAGATAGATAGATAGATAGATAGATAGATAGATAGTAGGGGTGGAACGGTACACAGATGCCAAGGTTTGGTACGTACCTCGGTTCGGGGGTCACAGTTCGGTATGATTTTGGTACAACAGGGGGAAAAAACAAATCTAGGCTACCATGCTCGGTTTATTTTCATTTATTTTGAACAGACAGTAGTACAAATTACAATTTTTTCCACCTAGATGTGAAAATACTAAATATTATTACTTTATGTTATATATATAAAATCTGCAGTACATACCGTATTGGCCCGAATATAAGACGACCCTGATTATAAGACGACCCCCCTTTTTCCAGATGTACCTTTTGGAAAAAGGCTTTTTAAAAACCAAATCTTGTTTTTTCTCAGTAAAACGCATTTTGTCTTCAATTATTATCATATTGCATATTTTTCCTATTTTAATTTTTGTTTTGAAAGTATGGTAAAAATTGGTAAAATGTACCAACAATCACATTTAAAATTATACACTTTTTGATATACCATAAAAAAAAAAACAGGTAGCCCATCTGAATTAGGACATTTAGGCTATCCATCTAATAGTAGCCTACCAAAATCTTATTAACAGTAAAAGTTAAATCTTACTGTAGTCTTCAAATCTGGGTACTGTCTTACGTTTTAAAATCACAAAGGGAGTTTGGTCCCATAAGGCTAACGTGACAGCCACGACTCATGCAGCTGTAAGCTTTTCTTTTTCTTTTGTTTTTACTCATGATCTTTACAACACGCATTACATTACGTATTTCATGGCACACTCGTTTTATGCGTATTTGGCGCCACCTATTGTTGTGGGTGTATTATTGACATGTCAAAGTCTAGACCCTGAATATAAGACGAGCGCGTTTTTTCAGATGTATTTCCAACAAAAAAACATCGTCTTATATTCGGGACAATACGGTATATCCTCCTGAGACCCAGCTATGGAGTTTTTGTCTCTGTAGTGGACATTATATTTGAGTGAATTTCTCTGAGACCTCACATGTCACAGTTTTAAGTCTGGATGGCCTGTACAGAGCACATTCAGGGCTTTCCAGAGATACCAAATGATTGGATGTTTCCCCGAGAACACTCCCTCTCCTTGGTTTTTAAAAATGGCTGACATTAATTTAGTGATAAAATT
Source organism: Sinocyclocheilus grahami (assembly GCF_001515645.1). Classification (NCBI taxonomy): domain Eukaryota; kingdom Metazoa; phylum Chordata; class Actinopteri; order Cypriniformes; family Cyprinidae; genus Sinocyclocheilus; species Sinocyclocheilus grahami. Next base: position 4,338,235 of record NW_015505234.1, on the reverse strand, counting down.
GTACATCCTTATGGAAATATTTTGTAATTTTGTAATTATAATTTAAATCTGATTAATTTTCAAATTGTTTGTCATAAATCAACATCTCAGGAAAATGTTTCAAATCAAAATATGACTTCTTGTTATGAAACGGCACATAATTTCATACATGTCCACTGTAGAGGACACCAGGACTAAAAGCATGTTTATTATACATTTTGGGAGAGAAAATAATTGAATAGGAAAACAAATTATATATCATTATTCTTATGAAATATTAGATATTATTATGAAAATCTGGCCAATTACTACTCCCATTATTACACTTCTTTTTTCAACATGCTGTCCCAACAGCACTTTAATATGCAAATTAGATACAGTGTATAGATAACATTGTGCTTAATGGGAAAACCAGTTTTTTTTTCAACATGCTTTCCCAACAGCACTTTAATATGCAAATTAGATACAGTGTATAGATAACATTGTGCTTAATGGGAAAACCAGTTTATGGAATTTTTATACACATATTGCATAAAGCAAAATGGTACATCAAATCATTTTGTTATATATTTTATAACATAGTTGAGAACCATACTTAAACAAAGTTAGATATAAAAAATCCTGAAACCTAAAAAGAAATTTGGTGATTTAAAAAGAAATTCCCATTATTTTTGCCTTTTCATGTCTACTCTTGTCATTTTATTTTTTAGAAAAACTGAGTCCTGGTATTCTCTACAGAGCACATAACATAACGTATAAATAAAATATAATTTTTCAAAAATGTTATTTTACCATTTTTTTCTTATGCTCTAAACAATGTAATGACATGAAAAAATACTAAATTCACAAAGCTTTTTATTTCTGGTTCTCAGGAGGATATACATACAAGGAATAAATTATTGAAATATATTTGATTTAGTTTACAGATAAACAAGGGAAAACAGTCGACACGTAACGTAGTCTATATATGCTGAGTTTCAGGTCATTTTTGTTCACAGAAAAGAAACTCAAATGGCAGAAAGCACATCCTATTTGTTTTCTTTATTTTACAAAAGCACAAAGTTTTGTTTTCTTTGTGAGTGTACACAAATAAAAGCAGACCTTTATACAGTGATGCATTATTAATAAGACAGTAAGTGTTTAAAGTTGATTCTGCTGGTATAAGGAAACAGATGTGAAACAGAAGTGATCGCGCCGGCGCACACGCACACACACACACACACACACACATAATTTCCAGCATTGCTAACTTGACAGTGCAGTTGGTACTTTATCAAAATAAAATACAGTGAACCAAACATCAGCGCGCCTGCCTCTGTATCGCCGTTGGAACGCGACTGAAGTACAAAGCCTATAATTTTTCATAAATAATAGTTTAGCATTCAGATACGTTACATCACAAATATGGAAATATTATGGAATATTTGGATTTGTGCCGAATGAGAGAGGTAGGATACACGAGCACAAAGCTCCATTTCGTAAACAGTTGAGTGCACAAGCTTTTAAAGCAGGGGTGCCCAAACTCGGTCCTGGAGGGCCGGTGTCCTGCAGAGTTTAGCTCCAACTTGCCTCAACACACCTGCCGGGAAGTTTCTAGTATGCATAGAAGACAGCCCACTCTCTCTTCGAACTGTTGCCTTCTGGTCGGTGCTACAGAGCACTGACCACCAGAACAGTAAGGCACAAGAACAGTTTTTTCCCACAGGCTATATTCAGTCTGAACAATTAATCTTTCATAATTATACATCATCCACCACAACTAACATAGTTATATTTATATTAAACTGCACACTTATGTAAATAACATATCTGCACACTAATAAACATATCTGTACATTTATCTAAACAATTAACATTTTTCCTATACTTCTATTTCTGTATATAGTACATTATTATTCAATTTTTCTTTTTTTTATTATATTAGTGTTATATTACATCCCTACTGTGTTATTCCTAGTATGTCTGCACTATCATGTATGGCTGCACTATGTTTGTACTTTCTTCTACACTGGAAGCTCCTGTCGTCAAGTCAAATTCCTTGTGTGTGTAAACATACTTGGTAATAAAGCTCTTCTGATTCTGATTCTGATTCTGACTAGCTGGTTCAGGTGTGTCTAATTGGGGTTGGATCTAAACTCTGCAGGACATCGGCCCTCCAGGACCGAGTTTGGGCACCCCTGCTTTAAAGTATACTCCTTTGTCAGTCTGTGAGAGACCTATTCAGAATCAGCACATGGTCACTGTCTAGTGGGCTTTGTTTTCAAGTGCGCAACTCATGGCATTCGCTGTTCTTCTGCTGGCGGCCGGTTATCAAACAGCGTTGCATTGCTGCGGGCGCCCCCTTCTGAATTGGGGGTGAATTGCCTGTATTCGTTGTAAGGCCACACTGTCACCATTGATTCATGCTTGCTGGGTCAAGCTCGCGGCTCTTTTTTGGACATGGCCCTATATTTTTTAAGACTATAGCGGTAAATAGCCTCAAGGTCTTCTCTTAATCTAAGGTCTGGGCGCATCGGATTTCCCTTTAACCTTCATTGCCCTAGCTAGACAAGCTCTAAAATCTTTCATCAACACCGACATGCATATCTGTTCTGACTACCAATAAGTAAAAACATACACTATATATCCTTCACAGGGTATTCATAACCAGTTGAGCACCGTCTATCATCCCAGTAGCAAAAGGCTAAAGTCAATGATTGTGGCCCCTCCAGTGTGAGTTTCACTGTCTACTTTTGATTTAAAGTGTTTACTGAAAGAGAAGCTGCAGGAGTGTGAGGAATTAATTTGTTCCAGGAGGTGACAGAGTGGGGAAGACCCCTGTCGCCTCATTCCCTAAGCATTAGACACTGACATCCAGCATGACCTTGGGACTGGAACTTGATTGCAAGTGTTTGTTCACCACTGACAGGCTTTACCACCACCTCTCCCTATAAGGTACAGACACCCATATAAGGAAAAATCACTTTTCCTGCACAAAAGGGACATATTGTGCTCCAAATTGTTTTATTTGATTTTTTTAATTGATGCATTGGTTAAGGTTTACTCTGTAGCAATAGACAAAACACTTTAGGAAGGTCCATTGTTCATACTCCACGTCCAAAAAAATAAACCCCCCATATTTTTAATTAATAGGTTTGTCTATATAAGCTACATACATTACTAATAGGTTAGACAAACATTTTAAGTAAATTGAGGCATTTTCTGGTCCAGCATTACAATTGCCCTGTGCACAAAGCCATGCAGGTCCATAAAACAATAGTTTATAGAGTCTGTGGTGGCAACTTAATTGTGCTATACTTCAACTCACTGTTGGGTTCTGGTACTACAGGACCCCTTCATCCTGCTTTAAAGTTCAACAGCCAAATTGGCAATCAATCAATCAATAAATGTGTTTTAGTTTTTTTGATTGGCTGAAATTTAATGCAAAAAAAAAATAGCATCTGGGTGCCAATTTCGAGCCAAAAGAGACCGTGGAGTCCATGGGGCAATGGCACAGTCCATAATCTAGTGCTATTTAACTTCAGACACAGGATAAATTAGAACAGTAACTACAAACCAGACTAGATTAAAGGCCCATTTACACGAAGAATGAAATGATGAAATTCTAACGACAATGATAACTATATAAGTATCCACTCCAGCAGACGACAATGTTGTTTATTCTAAGAGCACACTTCAGTTATGGTCTGTGAATATAATTTCAGTGCATGCCTTAAAGAAGGAAGGATTTTGATTGGCTGTCAGTGTCATTGCATTTTTATTTACCATTATAGTATTTATTAATACTATTATTTAGAATTAGCTTTTATTTCTTATATTTTCACTTTTCATTTTAATATATTTATCTTTAATTTATTTTTAGCACATTTATTAATTAAACTTAATCTTATCTCAATTAGCAGCCAATGCAGTATTTTTAGGTATTTTTTTTTTTCAATTCCTTGCCAAGTTTTTCATCTATTATTTATGTTTCAGCTGTATTTAAGAAAATGACTTTTTAGTTAACAATAAAAACACCAGTTGGAAAGTGTTTTCAACGATATTGTTGCTTTGTCAATGGTATTATAGTAGTACAAATGATGTGGATTCACTATTGTCTTCAAGTTTAAGTGATTTATTTATTTTTTTACTTTTTAATCATCCTTGGTGTGACTGGACCTTAAATTACATTTGGCCATTTTGTGCATTTTGTTCAAATTCAGCTACTGTACCTTCCACAAGAGTTAACATTGGAAGCAACTGTGATGTCTCTTTATTTAGGTCCTTTGAATTCACATTAATGCATTGAAATGTGGATGGTCTCAAATCAAAAAATAACACATTAATATATATATTTGATAACTATCTATCTAAAAAGAGAGAGTACACTGAATACCATAAAGTATACTGCATATCAACATTAACAAAAAAAAAAAACAATCCTCAAATACACTGAACTCTTTTTCCAAACTTAATCTTTGGTAAAGGAAACAAATATTTGACAGAAGAAAATACTGTATTATACTTTGCCACCTTAAGTGGTTCTTTGTTGGCCCATAAAACAAAACAATTCACATTAAAGATTTAAAAGAGCAAACGGAACAAAGAAGCAAAAGGACAGATAGAATGACTTGCAGAAAAGAAAAAAGAAAATGTAACTGGATATTGGAATACAGCTACAGTCATCAAAACAAAAAGACTTGTTTTGATGGAGATTGTCATGCACGTTTCCCTAAAACAAACAAAAAAACAACCGCGGTACTATCAGCATTCACATTTATGGCTCACAATTGTAATTTTGGAGTTGTTTGGCAAAATCTAAACACACCAGCCCTTAATGTGTGAGTGGGTGTGTGTGTGTGTGTGTGTGTGTGTGTGTGTGTGCACGCGTGTGTTTGTGGGCTTGTGGTTTCTTTGTTTTTCAGGGGGACACAGAGAGCGATCGCTGGAGTTCAGCATGGACCCCAGAGGCACAAAGTAAGTAATCTCACAAACAATCAATCAGATGGATGGAGCACCACCATCAGCACCGCACAGTCTGAGATTTCCCCCCACAGCACCTAAAGGGACACCTGATTGATCTTCACCCCTACAACTGGCTCAACTGTAAGGTGTGTTTAAAACATGTGATTCTTTGTGTGTACAGTCAGGCACAAGTGTGTGTCTTTGTGTGCTCAGTGAAGCATAAACGGAACATTTAGAGGTCCGTGTATCCAACTCTAGTCAGATATTTAATACTTCATACATAAACAATTTGACTTAATGTCATATTCCAATAGAACACAAAAACAAAGGTTCTTGCGTGGAGCAGATGAAGGCCACCCAGCTTGTGAATGTCGTCTTGTTGGTCTGGTCAGGCAGACGGATAAGGTCCAAATATGCTCTTAACACAAGCATGATCTCCACAATCAACTCGCTCTGGAGTCTAAGAAGACATGATGCAGACTCTGACAAAAGTACCTTCGAGGCACGTGATTCAATCAGACTTGTCCTTCTTCTTGCTTCCACCAATGGGAACTTTACTGGCGACGGCGGAGCCGACAGCGGTCACGCCACCAGCCACGGCAGACACACTGCTCTTCACGAGCCCCACTCCCATCGCTGGAACAGCTGCAACTGAGGTAACAGCAGTTTTCGTGAGATCAAGGCTTTTCCCTCCAACCCAGGCGACTCCACCCACTGTGGCCCCAACGGCTCCCTTCGTGACACTGAACAGACCACCGGCCACCCTGGAGAACATGCCAGGCTGGGGTTGAGGATGGTCTTTGTTGGTATCTACAGGATATTCATGAAATGTTAATATTGAAAATATTAAACAGATAAGATAATGGAGCAGTTGTCTAAAATGAAATAAAATTTAAATAAATTAAAGGTGAAGAACTCTATCAAATTAAAAATGATAGCCATATTTTAAAAGTAATTATTATTTAATTTAATACTTAAAAGTTTTTGCTTTCATTAAATACAATAAAAAAAAATTATTAGATGAACTTTATACAATTAAAAATGCTAGCCATATTTTAATTAAAAGTAATTATTAATTAGATTAATTTCATAGTTCAGTGAAAGCGTTCACTTTCAATTAATAAAACAAAAATGTATGAAGTGAAGAACCTTGCAATCAAAAATAATAATTATTTCATTTAATTTTATACATCAAGTAAAGATTTAGCTTTAAATTGAAATAAAATAAAAATGTATTAGGTGAAGAACTCTATACAAATAAAAATACTAACCACATTTTAATTAAAAGTCATTAATACTTAGATTTTCATACTTCAATTAAAGTGTTCACTTCCAATTAATAAAATAAAAAAATATTTGGCAAAGACCTTCATACAATTAGAAATACTAGCCACATTTAATTAGTAATTAAAATGAATTACTATTTAATTTAGTCATACTTTAAAGGTTTCACTTTCAAAGTGTAGAACAATGAGTATCTGACAATAGAATTCTATAAACAAAATGAATGATTTACTCTATTTGTTTTATTTATTTGTGGATATAATTCAAAATTACACTATTGAGTGAAAATGTTATCTTGAAAAGTGTGCTTATGTCATTTTTGCTTTAAAATAACTGCAACTTGATTTGAAATTGTGTCATCAGATATACTAAGACCTACTACCATAACCACATTTACAATTTTATAGCCAAATCTAGTAAGTTTGATCATAAAGACTGAAAAAAGTAGAGCAGTGGCCTAATGTCAGTCTTGGATTGTGCAAGAGCACCACTATGTGGCACAGAGTGTTATCATTCTCTTGCATGAAGACTAAGGACAGCTGTATAAAAGGATCCATTTGGCATGACTGTGCTAAGATAAAAAGCTTGATTGTTCTAAAAAGGAATAACTGTTGCAAGTCACTTTCACAATGAAATGTCAGCATTAATTGCAGTAGGCCTACCTGTTGGAGGATCATCCTTCAAGTATGCAGGCAACTCATCCCGTTGCTGATTGGTTTCACTCATTTTAACTCTACATAAAAAAAAAATACAAACAAGATGTGACGGTTAGAATACCCTCCTTCATTTTCCACAGAATGAATTTTAATTTGTTTTCCAAGAATCAAGAAATGGGGCAGGAGAAGACAAAAAATAAGGTGAAAGGTTGGGACTAAAAATGGGCTTCAACCCAACAAGCATTAATAGAACAAGGCAGACCAGTTTACTCTGTAAACAAAAAGAAACCTGCAACACCCTGTCAACGTTACGAACAGGTAGACTGGACCATTTAAGGACAAATACAATTATTGCATATAAGATCTTCCATACCAAAGTTCATAAATGGTTTGAAGCAACAATTTGGACGAAATGACTATTACAATTCAATTATAAATCGTTATTTGAGTGAAATTAAGAAATCATAAATAAATATTAACTTTCAGCAGATGCAATATGAAATACTGTGATGCAATATTCCAATTGAATGTATTATCCTGAAGTCATAGCTAAAGGGACATAAGGACAATAAAGATAAAATAGAGCTCATTGAGCATATACCTGTACGTGTACAGTTACACGTAATCACTGAATGAGTGCAATGAGTGAACGAATCAGGGTCTTGAGTCAACTTTATGAAGTAACAAACAAGTGCATCATTAATATCAAGTTTGTCCTAAAGCGAACTTTAGTAAGACTCATGTCATTGAATCGATTCTTTAGCATTTAAAAGATCCGGTTCAAAAGAAGAAAACAAAAACTACATTTATTAAATAAACTATATGTCAAACAAAAATAAACATATTTCCAGAGCGTTTATTTGTAATATATCTTCTACTTTCTATACTACTATTTCGCACATATGTGAAAGACGGTTGAGGGAATTGTTAACTCGAGAACGACGGATTCGGGAATCGTTCAATCCGTTTGTGAACAGTTTTAAACGATTCATTAAAACGACTCAAAATGATTCATTTATGAATCGAACACCGTTATAAACATTTGCTGTTTTTGAATCTGACGTGGCACTTGTGTGAAAAGTATTTTCTTTCCATGGAAATAAATAATCATCTGCGCTTAAATTAACTACTATTACTATTTCATACAACATTTACGCGTTAGGTGAGAAAGTCACCTTGATATATATAGGAGTCACCTTTTCGAAGAAAACATATTTACCAATCGGAGAAAACGTACTTACTCCTAACTTGCCAGAAAACAGGGCGGCAGCTCATTAAACGACAGTTACATGACGTTAGGTTAGAGATGCATTAGACAATCCAGCTATGGTCTCAATAAAGCTCTATGCATCCCATAATATAACTACTAAAAATATCAACAACTCCCCGAAAAACTATTTCGCACATATGTGAAAGACGGTTGAGGGAATTGTTAACTCGAGAACGACGGATTCGGGAATCGTTCAATCCGTTTGTGAACAGTTTTAAACGATTCATTAAAACGACTCAAAATGATTCATTTATGAATCGAACACCGTTATAAACATTTGCTGTTTTTGAATCTGACGTGGCACTTGTGTGAAAAGTATTTTCTTTCCATGGAAATAAATAATCATCTGCGCTTAAATTAACTACTATTACTATTTCATACAACATTTACGCGTTAGGTGAGAAAGTCACCTTGATATATAGGAGTCACCTTTTCGAAGAAAACATATTTACCAATCGGAGAAAACGTACTTACTCCTAACTTGCCAGAAGCAGATCCAGCTTTGAAGACAATGACATGAAAACAGGGCGGCAGCTCATTAAACGACAGTTACATGACGTTAGGTTAGAGATGCATTAGACAATCCAGCTATGGTCTCAATAAAGCTCTATGCATCCCATAATATAACTACTAAAAATATCAACAACTCCCCGAAAAACATGCAAGAGGAAAACTTTGCCAGCTGTCGTGTATGTAGGCGACTTACTGTGTAACAAGTTTGCTTCTCTAAACTTCTGCAGATCAAGTTGTAAACTTCTGTCTCCACCCCTTGATTCAAAGGAAAAATATGCTGCTCCCTTCAGATTTAGAAAGACACACGCTGAAATGACGATGGATCTGCGACCTGAGAAAACTTTCCTTAAAAAGACCTATCTTTGCATAATGTGTACGTGGCGTCCTGGCTGTTTTTAACCACGTACCAATGTGGACACAGGAGAGGAAGTGACGTTTCTAGTTCTTACCCCTCTGTGTGTGAAGTGACTTCACTATTACTCTGCCAGTCCATTCGTGTGTGTGGAGTATGATGAAGGCTGTATCTGGTTCTTTGGTCTTTTATTGACTGGGGCCTGAAAATGGACATGGATCAACTAACTTGTCTCTTTGAGACAAAACATCTGAGGATAGACAGCACAGATCAAGTGCAAAGTAACACAAGATAACTAAACATGACTTCAGTTCCATGTAAAATATACTGTAAGAAATGTCAATAAAAATAGGGCCCAATGTAGGCCTACTGTGTTAATAAGGAATTGTCCATGTTGATTTTTTCCTGTTTTACACGTATTGCAACTTGCATTGTGTTGTATTTTAGGGTTAAAGAAAATGCACTTAACGAAAAATGTCCAGAATATTCCAGTAGCTTTTACCGGTCAATTTTTTTTCTTAGTGTGTAGGTGATTCATAAAGCATTACATGATTGTTAACAACATGGTTGTGTGCCCTTCTGAATTGAATTAATTCAGTTTGAACATGGTGTAGAATTGCACTTCCTATTTGAATTTAGGGAAAATGGAATGAAATTCAAAGAAATTAATGTCACTGCTTTAAATTGTAGTTTTCAAAAATCATTTCATTTTCAGTTACCCGTAGACATGTTTGTTTTTATCATACACACAACATGGTATTTCTGAAAATATGATGACATTATTAATTAATCACAACAGTGAAATATTTCAGAATAACAACTCTTGTCCAAGACAACGTTGTATAACTAAAAACTGTGTAACTGATAGGCTAAGTCCTCAACATTTTCTTACTTAATAATCAATATTTGGAATTCCACATGTGTATATTTTATGTTGTGAAAAACACATGCTCTAATTTACCCAAAAGTCTTCAATATGAAACCATTGGATTGCTGGTTGTTGCACTTAATCTGTAGTGTGACTGTTGAATTTCTTGATTTGCAGTTCTGTAAATTCCACTTCATGTCAATCCAATTCAACATCCTGTGGGCTGTGGCCAATTTACTTATTAATTGAAAAGAAAGTCAATACTTAAATCTGAAATTTGCCCCACTGTGTAAAGCGAAAGCTGTTATATGTTTTACACAGATCCTGCCCTGTCCTCTTCAGTATAGAGACATAAACTATGTAGCATTTGGACCAATCAGACACACAACTTTTTGTTATATTTTAACAAATAATATCGAACTCCCCGTCACCTAACCAAATGGCCAATTACGAGGGTCTATGGACCCTTCCCCCGAAATGCACCTAACACCTCAGAAAGGCAGAACAGGCCTCTGGTTCCATGGTAACCAATGCTGATATCACTGGTTTTATGGCCTAAAGGAATGCAGGCAGACAAACTCCCTCATTTTCCTCATAAGAAAGACACATAATGCCCAGAGAAATGGACTGTTCTCTAATTAATTCATAGGAAAACCTTTCTTTGATTGAATACACATATCCTTCAGATCATTGTGTATACCAACCCTGAGTGGTCAGCTAAATATCTACAGTGGATCTAAAATATGAATAGTTAATTATAACTAGTTATGGTTAATTATTCATATTTCCCCATGAGCTGATTCGCTACAACTATGTTTAGGCCTAATTAGTTTAAGTACAGTAGCTACAGTAAACTGTGGATTGCATGTTAAGAGGTGTTTTAATTATTAATACAAATTAAGCTAGCATTTCCTATTGGCTGTTGATCTGCAGCAGCTGTAACAGGTGTTTTGCCACTCTTATTCATAAAATGACCTGTTTCCGGCATTGTCACGTAGCTTGTAATGTTTTGCGGGAACAGTGTAGGCAACTTGTACAGATTCAAATATGACATCCATTTTGCAGTAGATGTCACGCTGATATATATATGTCATTCCCGGTCTGTTATTTTGTCGCGAGGGACGTCATCGATTCGTTGCTGTTTGTTTTGACTGTTTTCCCTCCTTCCTCAGGGTAAAAAATACAGAGGCAAGTCAGAATCAGAATCTGAATCCGAATTAGCTTTATTGCCAGGTATGTTTACACATACGAGTAATTTGTTTTCGTGACAGAAGCTTCCACAGTGTAACAGAATGACAGTGACAGAACAAAAAACACAGATAATAAAAAATTAAAATAAAAAATGGAACAAGTAAATAAGGAATAAAAATATATAAATTGACAATTGTATGTGCAGGTATATTACAATAGACAGTTTTGTATGTACAGGTATATTATGTGCAAATTTGAGGTGTAGACTGAGTATGAGTGTTAGATAAATAAGTGTATGAGTGTATAAATAGTGTTGTGTGTTCCACAGTTATTGTCAAGTGTTCATGAGATGGATTGCCTGAGGGAAGAAACTATTCCTGTGTCTGGTCGTTCAGGTGCTCAGAGCTCTGTAGCGTCGACCAGATGGCAACAGTTCAAAGAGGGAGTGTGCTGGATGTGAGGGGTCCAGAGTGATTCTGCCAGCCCTTTTGCTCACTCTGGAAGAGTACAGTTCTTGGAGAGAAGGGAGGGTTGGACCAATGATTCGCTCAGCAGTCCGGACTACCCTCTGTAGTCTTCTGAGGTCAGATTTGGTAGCTGAGCTGAACCAGACAGTTATAGAAGTGCAGGGGACAGATTCAATGATAGCAGAGTAGAACTGTTTCAGCACTAATTACTTAGTTTTATGCTCCATTTACTAGATGCATTTAACCTTTGAAAAGCTTATTCCAAGTTATTAACCAACATCAGATATTCTCCCATTGGAGAATATGGTTTTGATGCGAGGTCATGTATTTAATGCAGTTCCTCATTGGCTGCATTGTAGCCAGAGAATCAAATATAATGTTCACTTGCAACTCATCACATTATGTATGAATGTGCAGATTATTGCGTAACAAAGGGACATGGGTTATTATTACGACATAAAGAATGCGCCCTGGAGCGATGTTCTGCTTATGTATTAGTAATGCACCATATTATTATTATTAGCCTATTATTTATTTCTATTGAAAACACGTCAGACTTTAAGGCTTTTGCTTAAGTGACTGTCACTTTACATTAACAATTTGGTATTTCGTCAACCAAGGGCACTTTCACACCACAGCTTGGTTGATTTTTATGTAATTAAAACAGTTTGTGTGTGTAATCTATATATACACACAAAATGTTTTTAATTACATCCAAATCAACCCAGCTGTGGTGAGTCTATCTTCTGGAAACTTTTGTTTGTGTGTGTGTGTTATTTTTTGAATCCATCTAATGTACAGATTTTTTTTGCCCTTATCTCTCATTGTAGACTTAATTATCTTAAAATGTGAAATTCATAATTTAAAAAGTAGCTTAAAAGACAAACAAAATATTTGTGTGAAAAGTGGCCTTAGTTGTGTTGCTATATTTGAAGAAACACCCAATAAACAATTGAGTGATTTCTGACTGTATTATTTTAGTGATATCACTAGCATTTGCTTTGAATACATTTTTGTCCCTTGACTTATTCCAAATGTTTAAATTCACAAGTATTTAATGAATTGGGGTCATAAAGCTTGGTTCCAATATTATACCCTGTTCCATCATTTCGCTGTACTTTGGCCAATGAGTGGCAGCATTTAATAACATTAAACTGCCTAGACAGTGTGCTGATAGTTATTGGTATTAGTTTGTGACATATTTACTGCACTGCAATATGAATTTAATTGAATGTGATGAAAGAAAAGACACATTTAAACATTACATAAATGATTTGCATGAGGGTGTTTTGTATGACTTATTAAAAAGAACCACCTCAAGTTATGGGTTTGAATCAGTCAGTCTAATGAATCCTTCACTGAACTCATTGAATCATAGTGGTAACTGTATCAAGTACTTTAGCTGATGATTTAATGATATTTAAAAACAGAAACATGCTATATGTACACTAGCATTCAAAAGTTTGGGGTCTGTAAGATTTTTAAATGTTTCAAAGTATTTTATGGTTACTATCCGTGTCATTTTTTTCCTGTAATGGCAAAGCTGAATTTTTAGCAGCCATTTATTACTCCTCAGTGTCACATGATCCTTCAGAAATCATTCGTATATGCTGATTTGGTGCTATGATAACATTTATGGTTATCAATGTTGAAAACAATTGTGCTTATTAATATTTGTCTAAAATAGATTTTTTTGATGAATAAAAAGTTAAAAAAATATTATGAATTAGTTGCCTTGTCAATTACAAATGTGACAAAAGGGGGCGCTAAATGACAGGCCCTTATCCATGAGGTGGAGAAACTGGTCTTTTGATGAGGGCCACATTAACTCATGTAACTGTAACTGTGTGTCCAAATCATCCATAGGGGGCAGCAGACATCAAAAACTAGCTGTATACAAGAGTGTTCACATTAAACTGATTTTCCAAGTGTATTATTTTCCTTTTATGTATAGAGTTTTATTTAAAGTCAGAATTTGAGAAATCTCTAGTACTAAAACAGATCTAGAGACTTTTAGTCTAATGTTTTGTTCCACCTCTCTTAGGTTATTATATGAATGTTAAAAATGTCATATAAATGGAATAAATGGGCAGCATAACATTCCATACTAAATAAATGTTCCATTTTAGTCTTTTTTCATTTAGGTGCTTCTGAACAAACAGCTGAACTAATTAAGCTCAATTTGTCAGCAGTGAGGTCAGAGATGTGTGCTAATATCAGCATGTCTTTCTAACTCGGAGTCTGACAGCCAGCTCATTCCTGCCCTGACTGCCTGTTGCTAACCTCTTCTCCATGGTTTCAGTCACACCACTGCTCGTGTTGGTTTTTGCCTCTTCTTTGGCGTGAAGCCCCTGCGCCTATGATTAGTGAAGTTTTTGTTAGACTGCAAACAGTGATTTGCTTGTTTGTCTGCATGTTTTTTCCCAAATTTGCATTTATCAAACTATTGGCTAGTAAGAATTTATCAAAATATGTATCAAACTAGCAGAATAATAGTTATTATTATTATCTGAATATTAAATGTTTAAGTGATTATTATCAATAATATTAATTCATCAAAATAGAATTAGATTTAACAAACTAACAGCTTATTAATTGAAATATAATTCTTTATACTTATTTACATGAATGATTTAATAATAAAGCATGAAAATGAAGAGTTTTTTCCTTCTGAATTCAACCAAATACTTTGTCTGGTTTGTCCAAGTTTACTCATTTGGAGGGAAAAGCAACTAGCATTGGTTTGTTATTACGATATTTGTTATTGCTCAGTATATTAAAACAAGAAAGAGCAATGCAAAGTGAGACAAATACTCTGAGCAATATCACTATCACAAAATAAGAGGGATTGTTTTTTTCTGTTCAACAATAAGGTCTAATAATTTATGCCCTTCAAACACATCCATCCTTTGAAATTCATATTTCATGAGTGCCTCCTGAAATTCACCCTTTCTGGAGCTTGCGGTTTCCCCCAGGATTCACACTTAAGTTTTCATGCATTTAGAGTCCCTGATCGTGACAGAACAAAGAAACACCTTGTACTGTAGACTTCTCCGTGCTGTTTGTGCGAGTCTTAATAAGCTCAGCTGTGAAATATTGGATGTGCGCAGCAGTGTCTCTGTGGTTAGCAGGGAGACAAAAGCAGTGACCTCCCATCCCCTGTAGTTTTTAATAGTTCTGTGGGAGTAGCCATTACAGCAGTGGAGGTGAGAGGGGGAATCTCATAAAGACCAGCCTTGATGCGCTTAAAAAGATTAAACAGCCAACAAATGCCTAATTCAGTTTCATCTGCAGCTCGTTTTGTCTAAGACACTGGTGAGTTGAATTGAGTTATAGCCGGTTATAGTGTGTTTTGGTTTGCAGGTTGCCAGATTTTTTCTTGCATTCTGCAGACTGGTAGTTGTGTTATCACTCCACACACTGACCATTATCATTGTGAATGTGATAACTGTGCCCCTTTGGACTGTGATAAGGTGCGTGGTTTAAAAACCCCTCTTATCACATTTGTTTGCTGTGACGCAGGCCTTGTTTTATTGGATGTATCTCTTTGTATCCACTCCTCTCTCCTTTTATTCTCTTTCCCTCCATCTCTGTCTCGGTTGTTGTCCGTCATTCATCCTTAGACGTCAAAGGCTTGAGAAATGGCCTCTCACGGCTCCAGACATCTTCCTCACCTCTTGCTTCCCACAAACTCTTTATTGGATTCTACCTCTGCATCATCTATCTCTATTCACTCTCCTTTTTTGGTCTAAATGGCCTCCTCCTTTCTCCTCCAGCTGGGTTTGTTGACACACAGTCAATCGTGGACACTTTCACCCACCCGTTCCCCTTCCCTGAGCCGTAAAGTTGCCACAGCTGTGGGCTGTTGAACCAAAGGGGAGGAACACATTAAATATATTACAACCATTAGCTTTGTTCGGGCTTGACTGTTTTAATACGTTGAAGTTTTACGCCAGCCAAAGGCAGGACACAGCAGAGCTGATTGGTTCCAATATTATACCAATATTATCTGCTGCTGATTTTAATTACTCTTAAATGCTGCATTGAACTTAAATAGGAAAGGTATATGAAAAATAGCAACAATTAATAACAAATAATGTCATCTTGATTTACCCCAACCAAAAAAAAAAAAAAATGTTTTTTCTTTTTATTTGAACACATTTTAAAGATATTACTACAGTGTTAACAAGATATTATAAAATTCCTGTTCTTTATCATTTTCTGCAAATAATTTAGCTCAAATTGCTTAACATTGCTGCATCATTTTTATTTAACTTTGTGATTATATAAGTAATGTTTTTTTTAGATCTTTAAAAAGTGTCTTGTATCCCAGCTTTAAGACATTTAAAATTTTAATTTGAAAGTGATGTTGTAATATTTGCATATTGAATTGTGACTGGATATTTATTTTAATAAGTTTATTCATTTTTATTCTGGTATAGATAGTGCCTCACTGGCCCCAATGCAACAGAACATACATTTTAGATTTATATTGTATTAATAATTTAAGTGTAGTAATTAAAAGTTGGGGGTCAGTTTTTTTTTATTAAATGTACATTCTGCATTTATTTGATCAAAATACAGTAAAAACAGTAATATTGTGAAATTACAACTTAAAATGCTTTCTATTTTAAGTTTCTATTTTAAGCTTTGGTCTAAACCTAAGCTTACTTAAGTCTTTATTGCAGTGTTTCAAGGACTGATATTTCCTTCTGAAAATCTAGTTGTATACTAGAAATCAAAAACGTACTAATAAAGGCAAAAACTATATGTCCCTTTCCAGGTGTGAACACGAGCAAGTCGAAGTCGAGTAGGGACAGAAGGATCGCTCCACCCAGCGTCACACAGGAGACTCGCAGTTCCATCAACCCTCAGGACTCTCAGCACACTAAACCTACAGATTCAGGCCTGGTTGATGACCTCGGCCTCATGAGCGTGAGTGAACACCGGCCTCATTAGCACAGTGAGACACCACATCCGTTATGCTTTCCAGCAAACAATCAGCAATCAGCAAAGTTCTCTATCCAAGCAAGAATAAGCAATTGTTAAAACATAGTTTCATGAAATCTAGTTTAAAACAAGGCAACATTATTTTCCTTCACTCTTCAACTATCAAAGGAAAAATTAATGCAAACTGAAAATATCTGTAATTATTTGAACAAAAATTTGCATACATTTAATGTTTCAGCTGTTAAACCCTTGAGTTTTTCAGGAAAATCCTTGTTTTTTTTACTACATTTAAACAATGTTGTTACTGTAAAAAAAGTTGTTTTCATTAAAATTTTAATAAAATAAATATTCGACGGGAAAAACTTGATAGAAAAAATTAAATGTGTTGGCAACTAACTGAAAAGTTTTAAGTATTAAAATCTGAAATAAAGCTAAATAGAAATATTTTTAAAGTAATAAATAAAAAAGCACAATTATAAAATCACTAATACTAAAATACTAAAAATACTAAAAGCTAATTCAAAATATTAATAAATACTTTAATAGCATATAAAAATACTATAACACTGCATCTAATCATAGGTTACATCATTTAAATGGGGATGGGCATTTTTAAAAGTTGTATTTGAATATTTGAGCTCATAAACGAATATTTGTTTATTTAAATGACGTTTAACAAGTTATTGATGTTATTTTTTAATTATCAAGTTTTTGTCACCATTTCTGAGGAAGCTTATGATTAGGTATTATACACAACAATGAGTACAACAACGTTACTTATATCTCAAGGTTTTCTTGAGACGTCATTTCATGTTTGTTGCTGCCGTGTGTTTTGAGTTTGAGCTCCGTCAAGTTAATTCTCTGTCGTCTAATTTTTTATCTTAAAATCAATTTAATACACCATCCTTTTCAGTTCTATAACGTGTGAATATATCCCCTATCGTATTCTACAACAAAAACAATCAGAGTGCCTTGTTATCACTAGTTCTATTTTTGACTTTCCGAGTCAGCTATTAGCATATAGCCCGCTAGCATCGGCAGCGTGGTTGCCGCTAATCTCGCTTACATTACTAATACTCTATTCACACACATTACCATTGTTTTACGCACTGTTACTTGCTTTAATGGCGGATGTGTGTCTACCTTTGAGTGCAGGTGAGGACACGTTCGAGCTGCATTCAGTGCAGCTCGAGCTGGAGGCCGTGGAGAAGCAGATCCGTGACCTGATGGCGAAGCAGACCCAGCTGAGAGCGCGGAGAGCCGCGCTGGAAACATCCCAGGCTGACCCTCACAAGTCCGAGGTAAGTATACAGCGCGCTGCTAACTCTCCCACCACCTCTACTCCGTGTGTTTCTCTGCACAGGCCCGGTGCACCCAGGACGCGATCTTCCCAGATGTCCTTCACTCCGGC
>NW_015505234.1:4318646-4319985 GCF_001515645.1 Sinocyclocheilus grahami | reverse complement strand
AAGCTGCAGCAGACGGAGACACTGAAGAGGGACTTCAGGAGCCTGATCGAGACGGTGCGCCGCACATCGCCCGCGACGACGATCATCATGTCAGGACCGCTTCCCACGTATCGACGAGGACATAAAAAGTTCAGTAGGCTTTTTGCTTTAAATGAATGGTTATTGTCATGGTGTAAAGAACAGAAACTGCTCTTTGTTAATAACTGGAATCTTTTCTGGGAGCGTCCTAGGCTTTTCGCGCTGATGGCCTGCACCCCAGCAGAGTCGGAGTGGTACATTATTGACACACTATTTTCCTAAATAATGCTATTCAGTTGCTTTGACACAATCTGTATTGTTAAAAGCGCTATATAAATAAAGGTGACTTGACTTGACTTGACTTCTTTTAGTTGAAAACGTGTGTAAACAAATACAAGTACTTGCATCGGCCTATGTTTATCTGTTTCAAATAACACATTAATGTTGATAAAAACAATAATATCCACATGAAAGTTGGCCCCTCAGTCTGACAACAATAAGAACGCGCGCCGACACAGGCGTTCCAGAGACAAGCAGAGTTTCTTACAGCGCTTTGTGTTTTCTGTTCAATTTTCTGTTTTCCACTCTCCCTCGAGGAAACTTAAAGGGGTCATATGATGTTGCTAAAAAGAACATTATTTGGTGTAATTAAATGTTTATGCGGTTTAAGGTTCAAAAAACATTATTTTCCACATACTGTACATTATTGTTTCTCCTCTATGCCCCGCCTTTCTGAAAGCGTAGATTTTTACAAAGCTCATCGGTCTGAAAAGCGAGGTGTGCTCTGACTGGCCAGCTATCCAGTGCATTGTGATTGGCCGAATACCTCAAGCGTGTGACGGAAATGTTACGCCCCTCACCATATTGTGATGATGCCCTGTCCGGCCGGAGCGACAGGACAAAAACATTAAAACCTGTTATAAACGAGGCATTTGTTGCATCCAGTGGGGACATAATTACGGATTATAATGACTTATACTGTCTTTTTACGCGTTGCATCGCGCCGCGTGAACATAAAACCCTGTCTGCATTTGTGATCGGAGAAATTACAAACAACAAGCGCTACTCTACACTGCTCAAAACTCACGTTTGAATCATCAGTGGCAAATTC
This sequence comes from Sinocyclocheilus grahami, assembly GCF_001515645.1. Classification (NCBI taxonomy): domain Eukaryota; kingdom Metazoa; phylum Chordata; class Actinopteri; order Cypriniformes; family Cyprinidae; genus Sinocyclocheilus; species Sinocyclocheilus grahami. The sequence goes on along the minus strand of NW_015505234.1, from coordinate 4,318,856 downwards.
TTTATACATAAAAAACATACTTACAGTCTGTGAGTCAGAACAGACAGCATTGTAGTCTACTCTCCCAGGATCAGGAAACAGTCCTCCATAAAATGTGCTGCACACATCTGAATATTTGGGTTGAATTGTTCTGTAACAGTGTTGTAAACGCAACTTAACCACTGATTTCTAGTCATGTCCTCTTTTGGAAGGCCAAACAAAGTAGTTTCG